>NW_020525374.1:0-20502 GCF_003368295.1 Carassius auratus | reverse complement strand
CAAGAACCACCCGTAATGTGTCAACACACAAACCATCCAGCTGGCTTTATAATTGAATCAATTACCACACGTGGTCTCAGATTTAAGTGTCACTGTTGGCGATAAACTAACACAGGTGGTTTTAAAGGTTGAATATCTGTTGAGTATTCTATGTTTAATCCTATTACTGAGGTTAATGCTATTATTTATCAAGTTCCTCACCACACAAACACACGCACCTGGAGGGAAGCCAAGTGTGAAGTGTGTGTACTAGGCTACATACTGATACTGGGCAAAAGTTCAATTATCCACTTGAAGCAAGGATTCAATTGGGCTCTTGAAAAGGGAAACAATCCAAGCCTCAAATTTTCGTCTTTCTCCTTTTCCCTCGAGACCAATCCATTGGCAAGGATTAAAACCCCTGCTTGTCTCTTCCCAGTGGTCTGGACATCTAAGCAGTTTCTTGCCAGGATGTGACTGAATGTTAAGCTATACAGAGATTAAGTCTCTCACAGCATTTGTTGGAGGAGGTTTGCAGGGATTGTTTGGCCATCTTGCAGACGCAGCTACTATGCGCTAGAGCTGGAGTCGAGTGGGAGTCACCACAATCCAGTTTAACCCCTGGGCTAATCTCACTTCATTAAACTCGGTAAGAGCCTTCAGTGGCAGATCTTGAGCAGTAGTTTGAGAGTCCAAGGTCTAAGCGGGTGTACTCCAAGGCATACGAGGACAGCTGGATGCTTCTTTTTCAACAATTACTCGACTAGAGCCACTAATTAAAAGTAAACATGCAGTTGCATTAGTTAAACTCAATTCGCCACATCTAATTAGCAACAAGCTCCTGAACGAAGCACTGGGCACGTGAGTGCTAACAGGCCATGCCAAAAGCAATATAGCTGGAGAAAATATCATAGCTTTGTGGCCATTCCTTGCACTGTGCTTTCCAGAAAAAATAATGGCAGTTTTGCTCATCATCACTCAACAATTACTTAATGTGCAATAAGACAGAAATATCATAAGTCTCTGGTGCCTTTCTGCCATTATGTGTCTAATGCATGCTTTGATTAGATGTTTCCAGGTATGATTTTTACAGTACTCAACTGGTCTTCACCAGAAGGTCAACTTACAGCCAGCATCTATGGGCCAAACAATGGCTCTTTGCAAGAGCAAAAGAATGATGCAGCCTCAATGCTTAAGTGCCCTTTAGAAAGTATGAGGCAAGGTAATTTCCATACAGCACTGTAGTGCTCGATTTGCATGTTTCCTGGATTTGAAGAGCATTTGAGGTCTTATTCATCTCAATTTTGGGGCCTCTTTTTTGCTTTACATTTCAGATGTGGATAATTATCTGCTCAGATATTTTTCATGCTGAAATGTATTAAAAAGCCAATTTGGACCCATAACACAGGCACTCTGCATGAAATCTGAATTGGAAGTTTAGAAATGGCTTTTATATTAGTCTGTCAGTTTCTGTACCAATGAAAACCCTGCATCCAAGGCCTGCCCAATTCTGAGGTAAATATTGTCTCACATAACATTAATGAAAGCAAACATGCAGAAGAAATGTTTTCTTGCAAACAAACACTCATGAAGTGCTCGCCAGTGTGTATCTGTTAGAAGCTGAGTGCTTTTACCTCATCAAGTGAGAAGAAGTGGCTGCTCTCTTCCTGATAAGAATTTTGATTAATTAAATTTGTGAGGCCATTCTGAGTCATCGCAAATCTCCAAATAACTTCTGAATGACAATAAAAATGCACAAATGATGATTGAACGCCTCTAATTTGTGTTTGTTTATGAAAGCTTCCCATGCAAGAGGGGAAAGCAATATCTGATGTTTGACTTGGATTTAGAAGCTCACAGTAATAAGAAAAGAAAACAACACATTAGGGTCAACTTTACAGTATAACGCCATGCAATTAATTTGGTTTAAAACCTCAACTGCAAGCATTGTGGAAGCAATGTTGAAAAAGTTCAGTTCAGTTTTCTTGAATAAAATGGTACTCTATTTATAGATTACTACTACTACTACTACAAAAAAAAAAAAAAAGCCACTGTATGCTACCTGGAGGTGGAAAAAATAATTTGTCTTTGAAATTAAACTGTATTTACTGATGTCAGGAATACTAAAAAATGACTGCTACAGATACTAATAGAATTGGCCCTTAGGTTAAGGTTTGCTTAAATTTTAATTTTAAATGTAATAAGAGAGCATACAAATACATCTGTTAGTGGCTCCATCATATTTCTGAAAAATGCTTTCTGATGGCAGTTTTACAAGACATAAACATTTAATTTAAAAGCTCTTCATGATTAATTTATTGCCTTTTTTTTAAAGTAAAGAAAATAGGTTTGTTATGAGGCAACTATGTGCCATTGAGTTTATAAAAAACAAACAAACAAAAAACCCTATTTTGTAAAAGCAGTCTAGAAGTTCTTCAGATAATTAAGCAACATCACAGGTGTGTGCTATAGTACTAAATATCAGTACGACTGTAGGCACAAGGCTGTAAATGTATGATTGTGCATCTAAAACACCTGGCTGTTTTTGAAGAGGTGTTTTGATATAAAAACGGACAGGTGCAAAGCCTCAGGATAGTGATTTACAGGAGTCCACACAGTTCAAATCTGAGACAGCACACTATAGAGAGAGAGAGAGAGACTGGAGTGTGAAATCGGCCTCTGACTGTTTTTAGGATTCATGGTTTGAGCAGTTAATTAGTGTGAGAATACAAACATACTCCACCAATCCACACACCTCGAATACAGCAATTATTGCACTAATATTCTACCACATCCCCACAACTGAACAGAAATACACAAAACCCAGTCTGTCTCATACACACATGCACACTTAATGCAGTAATTACTTCAGTACTTGCCTAATATGTCTTTAAAACTCTTCTGTTTTTGTTCTCTCTTTCTTTCTCAACTTGTTTAATGGTGCCACTATCATATTCACAACAAATACACACGCACACACACAAAGGTTCTCCTCTAATCAGTTTTAATACTGCATTTCCTGCCATTGTTAAACTTTACTTAACTCTTATCAGAATCAGACATTCTTTTATTCGCCAAAACTATATATCCTTGTTCACATTAAAAATCTGCTCCACATTGTATCTGCAACCATTATAATATACATTTTATAATACAATATTCAGAGTTTATGTAGAATAGAAGATCTATATTAAATAACAGAGTGTCTGTTGGTCATGTTAGTCTTTGTGGCGTAGTTCACGGTCTCAGATGAGTAGATCTTAGCAAAGGATGGAAGCTTGTAGCCAATTACTTTTTCAGCACACTTGATAATGCGCTGTTAGCGGTTTCATTAGCACAGACACATCAGACGATGACAGAAGATGTGATTACATTTTCGCTTTCGATTAAAGATTTGATTAATTGCCTGTGTTTGTACTGTTCCTTGGATAAAAGCATCCGGAAAATTAACCAATATAAATGCAAAAAGTCAATGTGTTTAGTTGTGATGCTGTGAATGAGGGAATCTCATTGCTTCCAGTCTACCACCTATTACCAACTCTGATGCTACAGTACATTTAACTACCCACAAATCCCCGGGAGTGATGCCAGCCAGTGGTATGGCAGAAAGTGCTGTAACTAAATGAGCTCACCCCAGGGTCACTCACTCACACATTCAGAGATCCTCATCACACTCTTTCATGTCCCTGACTTTCTCTCTCTCAGCTGCATTAATTACCTCTTCGCGCTCATTTCAAAACTTACAAAATCTATCCGTGGATGCAATTTTATAGACACACAGTGACTAACATGTATGTATGTATGTATGTGTGTGCATGTACATACATGCATACATACACATGTATATTTATAACTTGCATATCCTGCAGCTCATGCGATGCCAGCCACTTCCATACATTCTGGAAGTGGATTTCGATTCCTCAGTGTTTCTCACTCTGGGTCATCAGGGAGATGGTCAACCTGCACTAACAAGGTAACAAGATGACACCTGCTGCTGCAGCCATACACCTCGTACACACAGATGCAAACCATAATGCATACACACATGCTCACACATACCAAAACTCCAACTGGTCAATCTAATGGCAGCACTGGGAATCACATCACATCTCTCAAACCAGTGCTTGCAGTAAAATAGTGTAGCCATGGCAACTGATCAGAGATTCAGCTGTGGCTGTAAGTACCTGGACAGCTAGGAGAGTACAATGAGGGGGGAAGAAGTGTCTCTCATGTAAATACACACACAGTGCTGGGGTGAGAACGGATCACAGGCTTACTGACAGAACAGGCACTTTTGGGTCACTGGTGTGAATAAGACCAAATCTATTATATGCATCAACATATATCTCTGTCTTATACAAAAGAAAGCACATTTCAGCCAAGCTTTAAACTGTGTAGTAAAAAATGCTAGAGAATAACAGGCAGAGAGAAGAACGGAAGAATGATATGGATAGGTTGAACAGTAGGTAGATAAACTGAACTACAGAACAACAGAGGCATTATGACACATATACAGACAGACATATGGAGATAGATAATAGACAGACAGAGATACTGTAGATACGTAGATAGTTTACAAAGCAGCACACTTGGATGTCCACAGTGCCACAAGCAAAATATTCTGTGGACAGATAAAACTAAAGTTGAGGTGTTTGGGGAGAAAACACAATGTTGGGAGAAGATGACAGCACACCAAAAGCCAAACCTTTAAAAGTGTGGTGGAGGCATCATTATCACCCCAGGGCCTGACTAGTTTGCTAATATTGATGAAACAATGAATCCCCAAGTAGCTAATCAGGACATTTTGCAGGTCTTAAGTCTAACATAGTTGGGTGATATTATGACCCACAGCACAGAAGTAAAACAACAGAAATCCTTCAACAGAAGAATAATTTTTCTGACCTTAACATGACTGAGAGGCTTTAGCATGCAGACAGCTCAAAAACAGTGCTGTGCAGATCTGACCCGCAATTGCAGGAAACATTTGTGCTGCCAAAGGAGGGTTAAACAGTCATTATACCCAAGGATTCACATATTTATTTTCACTGGAATTGTACACGCAGTGTATTCAGTCAAGACATGAACCTAGTCCAGCAAGATAAGACCAAGACATTTTTATAAAATTCACGTCTATTAAAAAAACATCTCCAGCAAAGTCAAACTGGACGCCTTAAGCTTTCCGCCTCTCTTAACAACAAACATAAGGTAGAAATTGAGGAAAGGATGCTTTATTTTTGACTCACATAAATTTAGTATTTTCCCATCAAAGTCCAGCCTCTTGTACATACTATTGTTGTTCCTCATACTGATTGATAAATCATATTTGCAATCATGGTAAACAATAAGTAAGTGCTGGAAACTTTGAGGATGCATTTCTGGAATGTACTTCCCCACCAGAGCTGCAGTACCATTGCTACAGCTACATAATGCATTAGAAACTCAGCTAAAAGAGAATAATCTCTTTTGCAAGAATAATCCCTGTAATGAAACTATACTGAACGGTTAAATCTAAGGTATCTCACGGAGTAGTGCTTGTGTAAAGTTCTGTAAAATGTGTGCATATGTGTATTAGCTTCTGAAGACCTGCTGTGCTTCTTTCTCAGCCTTTCTAATCTCCACTGTTTCATGTCTTGTCAAGTGGTTTCCCTCTCATCCCATGAGACCCTTCTCTCTCTCACACCCTTATCTTGGTCTCTCTCATCTCTCTACCACTGTACTCTAGTGCAACGATGACTCTCATCCTTTCATCCTCTTGCTTTGTCTCTGGAGGGGGTCAACAGTCTGACAGCAAATGTGTGTAGAAAAGGATGTCAACACACGCCCTTGCAAAAAAAGACTTACCCCCTGAGAGAAATGAGGGCATGAGGGTAAACTAACAAGATTTTCCAGTATTCCCCAGTTTTTTGTGGAATGTACTTGTTTCAGTCACATTATTAATGCTGTTAACGAAATTACTGACATAAAACAATAATAAAAACAAACAAACAAAAAAAACTTGCTTTGTTATAGTTTAACAAACATTTTGTCAACTAAAATTACTAAAAACTTTTGAGACATTTTGAAATCATTTTGGATTTCATGAGAGCTACACATTCCAAAAAAGTTGGGACAGGTAGCAATAAGAGGCCGCAAAGGTTAAATGTACATATAAGGAACAGCTGGAGGACCAATTTGCAACTCATTAGGTCAATTGGCAACATTATTGTGTATAAAAAGAGCCTCTCAGAGTGACAGTGTCTCTCAGAAGTCAAGATGGGCAGAGGATCACCAATCCCCCCAATGCTGCGGCGTAAAATAGTGGAGCAATATCAGAAAGGAGTTTCTCAGAGAAAAATTGCAACATTTAAAGTTATCTTCATCTACAGTGCATAATATCATCCAAAGATTCAGAGAATATGAAAAAATCTCCGGAAAACCATACTGGATGCCCGTAATCTTCGGGCCCTTAGACGGCACTGCATCACATACAATGAAAGTGAACGGACATTCAGCCAAGTATGGTGACCCATACTCAGAATTAGTGCTCTGTATTTAACCCATCCAAAGTGCACACACACAGCAGTGAACACACACAAACCATGAACACACACCCAGAGCAGTGGGCAGCCATTTATGCTGCGGCGCCCAGTGCAGTCCAGGGGTCGATGCCTTGCACAAGGGAACCTCAGTCGTGGTATTGCCAGCCCGAGACTCAAGCCCACAACCCTAGGGTTAGGAGTCAAACTCCCTTGGGCCAAGGCTCATTTAAAATGGACTGTGGCAAAGTGGAAAATTGTTCTGTGGTCAGACAAATCAAAAGTTCTTTTTGGAAAAGTGGGACGCCATGTCATCCGGACAGAGGACAACCCAAGTTGTCATCAGCGCTCAGTTCAGAAGCCTGCATCTCTGATGGTATGGGGTTGCATGTGTGTGTGTGGCATGGGCAGCTTGCACATCTGGAAAGGTTTCATCAATGCTGAAAGGTATATCCAAGTTCCAGAACCACATATGCTCCTATCCAGACGTCGTCTCTTTCAGGGAAGACCTTGCATTTTCCAACATTACAATGCCAGACCACATACTGCATCAATTACAACGTCATGGCTGTGTAGAAGAAGGATCCGGGTACTGAAATGGCCAGCCTGCAGTCCAGATCTTTCACCCATAGAAAACATTTGGTGCATCATAAAGAGGAAGATGTTACAAAGAAGACCTAAGACAGTTGAGCAACTAGAAGCCTGTATTAGACAAGAATGGGACAACATTTCGATTCCTAACCTTGAGTAACTTGTCTCCTCAGTCCCCAGACGTTTGCAGACTGTTATAAAAAGAAGAGGGGATGCCAAATGTGGCCATATCCCAACTTTTTGAGATGCGTTGATGCCATGAAATTTTAAATCAACTTATTTTCCCCTTAAAATTATAAATTTTCTCAGTTTAAACATTTGATATGTCATCTATGTTGTATTCTGAATAAAATATTGGAATTTGAAACTTCCACATTATTGCATTGTTTTAATTCACAATTTGTACAGCATCCCAACTTTTTTGGAATCGGGTTTGTAGTTGAATAATTTATTCGTGTTTTTATTAACAATTATAATGTAATATTGATTAAATATAATGAAATTTCATTCAATAGATAAAAACTATCAAATTAACAGTCACCACTGTTTTTCCAGTCCATGTTGTCCCTCTCTGTTTGTTTCCTCTCACACTTGTTTTCTTTGTTAAGTGCACAGCAGCCCTGTAGAGAAGAGGTAAATGGCTCGTTTGAGAGAGAACGATAACCTTTCTACAGACCCGCAGCATTAGTAACATTCTTAGCTTTTCTCTGATACTCCTATCCACGATGGTCACTAACTCAAGCTGAGAACCTCCATTTATTCTCCTTGCTCACCTATGACATGACAATTAAACCATTCTGTGTTCTCTCTGTGTTCTCCCGATGCTGGCTTTTGAGTGAATAATTTGATAAAGAAAGTGAAGGTATAGTAATTGTTGAGCATATGGAAGGAGAGGCAATTAACTAAATTGCTATGATAAATTGATAAACTAATATTGCTGTCAAAACATGCTCTCCACAGGTTAAACTTGCATGAGCATCCTCATTTCAAGCTGGTATAATAAAATGTAGAAGAACATACCTGAAAAAATGTCCGTTCCTCAAAATTCAGTATCAAAGGGAGAATCTGACACATTTTAAGATCAAAAGCATAACACCTCTAAAGTTAAAAGATTGTTCTGGGTTTAAAACAGGTTAAATTCTATCTACAGAATCGGTGACATGCTGTCGACTAGCACAGACAATCATTTTTAAAAAACAAACAGTAAACATGGTTACAGAAGAGCACAATGTAAGACTACAGGGCATGGCTTTTTGTAGGCTTTAAAATCAGTGCTTATCTTCCATTTAAAAATGAGTTTTTACTCAGACAGTCTAATCATGTTACACAGATGTAGATGGTGTGGGTGGAGTTTGTATCATGTAAACAGTACTTTATGAATAGTTATGTCACATCGCTTTCTGGTATCCTTGTGCTTACTCAACAAAAGTTACCGTGTCCAACGAGCTCAAATGAGTCCATGTTACACCTCTCTTTATCTCCTTGTACTGGCTACCGGTTGTGGCTCACATCAAGTTCAAGACATTGATGGTTGCATATAGAACAGCCACAGGCTCAGCACCTGCCTACTTCCACTCACTACTAATCTACATCCCCTCCAGAAGTCTGAGACCTGCTTTATTTATCGCTTTCTAGCTTGTACTTATTTGAATAATATAAAAAAATTGATATTACAAGCACTTCCTGTGTCTGTTTGCCTCTTTAAGAAGAATCGCTTTATGCAGCCCCCAGTTGTACTGTAAGTCGCTTGGATAAAAGTGTCTGCAAAATGACTAAATGTAAATGAAAATGTACTGTTTATTATTTCTGTATACACTGTGGTGACTACCCAGAATTAACAGTAACAGTAACAGTTTTCCAAGCTCTTTAATTATAAGGTAATGCTAATCCCCTGCGAATAGACCCGCTGTAAATATGTACGTAAATATTCTATCAGTTGTTGGACCTAACTGATATTATAAGCAACATATTATAAAAATATTTTAAACAACGTAGTAGGCACAGGAAGCAACATGGCACGCACATGACGACAGGGAGGTCATGGAGGTGCGTATATTATCGAGGTACTCCTCCCAATTCTGTGCCTGGTTGCATCAAAGCCCTTGAGTAATTTAAAAAACAACAACAAGGGATTTCTTTAAGAGCATTGCAACAAACGTCTTAACTGTCACACTTACCTTTCTTATCCTTCCACAGGCACACTAACATAGATTTAGCCATATTAAACCTGACAGTTAGTTAAATTGATTAAAAACCCACTTACAGTATTGTTCAAAATAATAGCAGTACAATGTGACTAACCAGAATAATCAAGGTTTTTAGTATATTTTTTATTGCTACGTGGCAAACAAGTTACCAGTAGGTTCAGTAGATTGTCAGAAAACAAACAAGACCCAGCATTCATGATATGCACGCTCTTAAGGCTGTGCAATTGGGCAATTAGTTGAAAGGGGTGTGTTAAAAAAAATAGCAGTGTCTACCTTTGACTGTACAAACTCAAAACTATTTTGTACAAACATTTTTTTTTTTCTGGGATTTAGCAATCCTGTGAATCACTAAACTAATATTTAGTTGTATGACCACAGTTTTTTAAAACTGCTTGACATCTGTGTGGCATGGAGTCAACCAACTTGTGGCACCTCTCAGCTGTTATTCCACTCCATGATTCTTTAACAACATTCCACAATTCATTCACATTTCTTGGTTTTGCTTCAGAAACAGCATTTTTGATATCACCCCACAAGTTCTCAATTGGATTAAGGTCTGGAGATTGGGCTGGCCACTCCATAACATTAATTTTGTTGGTTTGGAACCAAGACTTTGCCCGTTTACTAGTGTGTTTTGGGTCATTGTCTTGTTGAAACAACCATTTCAAGGGCATGTCCTCTTCAGCATAGGGTAACATGACCTCTTCAAGTATTTTAACATATGCAAACTGATCCATGATCCCTGGTATGCGATAAATAGGCCCAACACCATAGTAGGAGAAACATGCCCATATCATGATGCTTGCACCTCCATGCTTCACTGTCTTCACTGTGTACTGTGGCTTGAATTCAGAGTTTGGGGGTCGTCTCACAAACTGCCTGTGGCCCTTGGACCCAAAAAGAACAATTTTACTCTCATCAGTCCACAAAATGTTCCTCCATTTCTCTTTAGGCCAGTTGATGTGTTCTTTGGCAAATTGTAACCTCTTCTGCACATGCCTTTTTTTTAACAGAGGGACTTTGCGGGGGATTCTTGAAAATAGATTAGCTTCACACAGACGTCTTCTAACTGTCACAGTACTTACAGGTAACTCCAGACTGTCTTTGATCATCCTGGAGGTGATCATTGGCTGAGCCTTTGCCATTCTGGTTATTCTTCTATCCATTTTGATGGTTGTCTTCCGTTTTCTTCCACGTCTCTCTGGTTTTGCTCTCCATTTTAAGGCATTGGAGATCATTTTAGCTGAACAGCCTATCATTTTTTGCACCTCTTTATAGGTTTTCCCCTCTCTAATCAACTTTTTAATCAAAGTACGCTGTTCTTCTGAACAATGTCTTGAACGACCCATTTTCCTCAGCTTTCAAATGCATGTTCAACAAGTGTTGGCTTCATCCTTAAATAGGGGCCACCTGATTCACACCTGTTTCTTCACAAAATTTATGACCTCAGTGATTGAATGCCACACTGCTATTTTTTTGAACACACCCCTTTCAACTAATTCAACTAATTGCCCAATTGCACAGCCTTAAGAGCGTGCATATCATGAATGCTGGGTCTCATTTGTTTTCTGAGAATCTACTGAACCTACTGGTAACTTGTTTGCCACGTAGCAATAAAAAAATATACGAAAAACCTTGATTATTCTGGTTAGTCACATTGTACTGCTATTATTTTGAACAATACTGTATCTCTGTCTTATACAAAAGAAAGCACATTTCAGCCAAGCTTTAAACTGTGTAGTAAAAAATGCTAGAGAATAACAGGCAGAGAGAAGAACGGAAGAATGATATGGATAGGTTGAACAGTAGGTAGATAAACTGAACTACAGAACAACAGAGGCATTATCACACATATACAGACAGACATATGGAGATAGATAATAGACAGACAGAGATACTGTAGATACGTAGATAGTTTACAAAGCAGCACACTTGGATGTCCACAGTGCCACAAGCAAAATATTCTGTGGACAGATAAAACTAAAGTTGAGGTGTTTGGGGAGAAAACACAATGTTGGGAGAAGATGACAGCACACCAACAGCCAAACCTTTAAAAGTGTGGTGGAGGCATCATTATCACCCCCAGGGCCTGACTAGTTTGCTAATATTGATGGAAAACAGTGTTAATTTTGACACGAAATTTTAATTTAGTTTTAGTCTTAGTCTTTTGACTATAATTCTTTTTAGTTTTAGTCAAGTTTTAGTCATCTGATTTGTTTTAATTTTAGTCTTATTTTAGTCGACTAAAATTGCTTGGTATTTTAGTCGACTAAAATTGCTTGGTATTTTAGTCGACTAAAATTGCTTGGTATTTTAGTCGACTAAAATAAGACTAAAATCAATAACAGATTTACTAGACAATTTTTTTACAGCTGGTATAGGAAACAAACTTAACCAAAATATATAAAACACAAATTCAACTTTATTTCAACACAACTGTGTCTTTATTTCGATTCAAAAGCTTTTATGCAGCAACAAACACTGTCATGATAATGTATACAATAACTAGCTGCCAATTGACCATCAATAAAAGAAAAATAAAGTTAGGTCCAGGACCTTAAAGCTTACAGCTGAGCTGAACAATAAGTGCATACATTTAAAGTAAATATTTAATAAGTTGGCAGCTAGGTGGATAAAAAAAAGTAACAAGATTTTATAAGGTATTCATTTGTCTAGCAATATTGTATGTTTTAAATACTACAATATTGCTAGATTAGTATGTATAATGATAGGATGTGAACATTCACGTTTCACATGACTAATATAAAAATATTTGTGATATTGTCAACAAGTAGAACATTATAAAATATACTAAACATTAGTATTAATCAAATGTATTTACGCTTTGTTTTGTTTTGTTCGTCGTCAAACGTGAAGTGAGCTGTGGACATGTTGTCGCTTTTTTAGACATCACCTCTTCGAATGCCGACTTCCCGGGAGCTCATTTAAAAACTGAAAACCTTCGCTTCACGTCTCAATAAGTCAGGCTCTGATTGGTTCTCTTCTCTCATGCAGTCTCGCCTGTTCCATTTTGCCGGTTCTTTTGCTCATTCCTCGCATCTCTCCCTCTGCTGATTTGATTTTCGTCACAGTCTATTTTCGTCTCGTCCTTTATTCGTTGACGATAACGTCAATCAATTTAGTCATAGTTTTAGTCTCCATCAGTGCCTTCTATTTTAGTTTTCGTTTCGTTTTCGTCCGCAAAAATATATTCGTGACAAAAATAATGACGAAAATATTTAGTCAACGAAATTAACACTGATGGAAAACAATGAATCCCCAAGTAGCTAATCAGGACATTTTGCAGGTCTTAAGTCTAACATAGTTGGGTGATATTATGACCCACAGCACAGAAGTAAAACAACAGAAATCCTTCAACAGAAGAATAATTTTTCTGACCTTAACATGACTGAGAGGCTTTAGCATGCAGACAGCTCAAAAACAGTGCTGTGCAGATCTGACCCGCAATTGCAGGAAACATTTGTGCTGCCAAAGGAGGGTTAAACAGTCATTATACCCAAGGATTCACATATTTATTTTCACTGGAATTGTACACGCAGTGTATTCAGTCAAGACATGAACCTAGTCCAGCAAGATAAGACCAAGACATTTTTATAAAATTCACGTCTATTAAAAAAACATCTCCAGCAAAGTCAAACTGGACGCCTTAAGCTTTCCGCCTCTCTTAACAACAAACATAAGGTAGAAATTGAGGAAAGGATGCTTTATTTTTGACTCACATAAATTTAGTATTTTCCCATCAAAGTCCAGCCTCTTGTACATACTATTGTTGTTCCTCATACTGATTGATAAATCATATTTGCAATCATGGTAAACAATAAGTAAGTGCTGGAAACTTTGAGGATGCATTTCTGGAATGTACTTCCCCACCAGAGCTGCAGTACCATTGCTACAGCTACATAATGCATTAGAAACTCAGCTAAAAGAGAATAATCTCTTTTGCAAGAATAATCCCTGTAATGAAACTATACTGAACGGTTAAATCTAAGGTATCTCACGGAGTAGTGCTTGTGTAAAGTTCTGTAAAATGTGTGCATATGTGTATTAGCTTCTGAAGACCTGCTGTGCTTCTTTCTCAGCCTTTCTAATCTCCACTGTTTCATGTCTTGTCAAGTGGTTTCCCTCTCATCCCATGAGACCCTTCTCTCTCTCACACCCTTATCTTGGTCTCTCTCATCTCTCTACCACTGTACTCTAGTGCAACGATGACTCTCATCCTTTCATCCTCTTGCTTTGTCTCTGGAGGGGGTCAACAGTCTGACAGCAAATGTGTGTAGAAAAGGATGTCAACACACGCCCTTGCAAAAAAAGACTTACCCCCTGAGAGAAATGAGGGCATGAGGGTAAACTAACAAGATTTTCCAGTATTCCCCAGTTTTTTGTGGAATGTACTTGTTTCAGTCACATTATTAATGCTGTTAACGAAATTACTGACATAAAACAATAATAAAAAACAAACAAACAAAAAAAACTTGCTTTGTTATAGTTTAACAAACATTTTGTCAACTAAAATTACTAAAAACTTTTGAGACATTTTGAAATCATTTTGGATTTCATGAGAGCTACACATTCCAAAAAAGTTGGGACAGGTAGCAATAAGAGGCCGCAAAGGTTAAATGTACATATAAGGAACAGCTGGAGGACCAATTTGCAACTCATTAGGTCAATTGGCAACATTATTGTGTATAAAAAGAGCCTCTCAGAGTGACAGTGTCTCTCAGAAGTCAAGATGGGCAGAGGATCACCAATCCCCCCAATGCTGCGGCGTAAAAATAGTGGAGCAATATCAGAAAGGAGTTTCTCAGAGAAAAATTGCAACATTTAAAGTTATCTTCATCTACAGTGCATAATATCATCCAAAGATTCAGAGAATATGAAAAAATCTCCGGAAAACCATACTGGATGCCCGTAATCTTCGGGCCCTTAGACGGCACTGCATCACATACAATGAAAGTGAACGGACATTCAGCCAAGTATGGTGACCCATACTCAGAATTAGTGCTCTGTATTTAACCCATCCAAAGTGCACACACACAGCAGTGAACACACACAAACCATGAACACACACCCAGAGCAGTGGGCAGCCATTTATGCTGCGGCGCCCAGTGCAGTCCAGGGGTCGATGCCTTGCACAAGGGCACCTCAGTCGTGGTATTGCCAGCCCGAGACTCAAGCCCACAACCCTAGGGTTAGGAGTCAAACTCCCTTGGGCCAAGGCTCATTTAAAATGGACTGTGGCAAAGTGGAAAATTGTTCTGTGGTCAGACAAATCAAAAGTTCTTTTTGGAAAAGTGGGACGCCATGTCATCCGGACAGAGGACAACCCAAGTTGTCATCAGCGCTCAGTTCAGAAGCCTGCATCTCTGATGGTATGGGGTTGCATGTGTGTGTGTGGCATGGGCAGCTTGCACATCTGGAAAGGTTTCATCAATGCTGAAAGGTATATCCAAGTTCCAGAACCACATATGCTCCTATCCAGACGTCGTCTCTTTCAGGGAAGACCTTGCATTTTCCAACATTACAATGCCAGACCACATACTGCATCAATTACAACGTCATGGCTGGTGTAGAAGAAGGATCCGGGTACTGAAATGGCCAGCCTGCAGTCCAGATCTTTCACCCATAGAAAACATTTGGTGCATCATAAAGAGGAAGATGTGACAAAGAAGACCTAAGACAGTTGAGCAACTAGAAGCCTGTATTAGACAAGAATGGGACAACATTTCGATTCCTAACCTTGAGTAACTTGTCTCCTCAGTCCCCAGACGTTTGCAGACTGTTATAAAAAGAAGAGGGGATGCCAAATGTGGCCATATCCCAACTTTTTTGAGATGCGTTGATGCCATGAAATTTAAATCAACTTATTTTCCCCTTAAAATTATAAATTTTCTCAGTTTAAACATTTGATATGTCATCTATGTTGTATTCTGAATAAAATATTGGAATTTGAAACTTCCACATTATTGCATTGTTTTAATTCACAATTTGTACAGCATCCCAACTTTTTTGGAATCGGGTTTGTAGTTGAATAATTTATTCGTGTTTTTTATTAACAATTATAATGTAATATTGATTAAATATAATGAAATTTCATTCAATAGATAAAAACTATCAAATTAACAGTCACCACTGTTTTTCCAGTCCATGTTGTCCCTCTCTGTTTGTTTCCTCTCACACTTGTTTTCTTTGTTAAGTGCACAGCAGCCCTGTAGAGAAGAGGTAAATGGCTCGTTTGAGAGAGAACGATAACCTTTCTACAGACCCGCAGCATTAGTAACATTCTTAGCTTTTCTCTGATACTCCTATCCACGATGGTCACTAACTCAAGCTGAGAACCTCCATTTATTCTCCTTGCTCACCTATGACATGACAATTAAACCATTCTGTGTTCTCTCTGTGTTCTCCCGATGCTGGCTTTTGAGTGAATAATTTGATAAAGAAAGTGAAGGTATAGTAATTGTTGAGCATATGGAAGGAGAGGCAATTAACTAAATTGCTATGATAAATTGATAAACTAATATTGCTGTCAAAACATGCTCTCCACAGGTTAAACTTGCATGAGCATCCTCATTTCAAGCTGGTATAATAAAATGTAGAAGAACATACCTGAAAAAATGTCCGTTCCTCAAAATTCAGTATCAAAGGGAGAATCTGACACATTTTAAGATCAAAAGCATAACACCTCTAAAGTTAAAGATTGTTCTGGGTTTAAAACAGGTTAAATTCTATCTACAGAATCGGTGACATGCTGTCGACTAGCACAGACAATCATTTTTAAAAACAAACAGTAAACATGGTTACAGAAGAGCACAATGTAAGACTACAGGGCATGGCTTTTTGTAGGCTTTAAAATCAGTGCTTATCTTCCATTTAAAAATGAGTTTTTACTCAGACAGTCTAATCATGTTACACAGATGTAGATGATGTGGGTGGAGTTTGTATCATGTAAACAGTACTTTATGAATAGTTATGTCACATCGCTTTCTGGTATCCTTGTGCTTACTCAACAAAAGTTACCGTGTTCAATGAGCCCAAATGAGTCCATGTTGCACCTCTCTTTATCTCCTTGTACTGGCTACCGGTTGTGGCTCACATCAAGTTCAAGACATTGATGGTTGCATATAGAACAGCCACAGGCTCAGCACCTGCCTACTTCCACTCACTACTAATCTACATCCCCTCCAGAAGTCTGAGACCTGCTTTATTTATCGCTTTCTAGCTTGTACTTATTTGAATAATATAAAAAGATGATATTACAAGCACTTCCTGTGTCTGTTTGCCTCTTTAAGAAGAATCGCTTTATGTAGCCCCCAGTTGTACTGTAAGTCGCTTGGATAAAAGTGTCTGCAAAATGACTAAATGTAAATGTAAATGTACTGTTTATGATTTCTGTAAACACTGTGGTGACTACCCAGAATTAACAGTAACAGTAACAGTTTTCCAAACTCTTTAATTATAAGGTAATGCTAATCCCCTGCGAATAGACCCGCTGTAAATATATACGTAAATATTCTATCAGTTGTTGGACCTAACTGATATTATAAGCAACATATTATAAAAATATTTTAAACAACGTAGTAGGCACAGGAAGCAACATGGCACGCACATGACGACAGGGAGGTCATGGAGGTGCGTATATTATCGAGGTACTCCTCCCAATTCTGTGCATGGTTGCATCAAAGCCCTTGAGTAATTTAAAAAACAACAACAAGGGATTTCTTTAAGAGCATTGCAACAAACGTCTTAACTGTCACACTTACCTTTCTTATCCTTCCACAGGCACACTAACATAGATTTAGCCATATTAAACCTGACAGTTAGTTAAATTGATTAAAAACCCACTTACCTGTTTGGATTGCTTAATCAGATACATCACACTGTCACATGACAGGTAGTATTTAACTGCAAGAAACATCTGAAAATGTGTGGCTAAGCTAAAAAGGCAATCAGCATAATAACTGGTCTTTGCTAACCCTAATGAGGTTCACAAATAGTGGTTGTTTCCAGTGAGCTGATGCTTTCAATTGCAGCCCATTATTCAATCAGCTCTGTTGGGACTGTAAGTCACATGCAATCTCATATTTATGCAAAACATGGCTGTCAGCCTCATCGTCTCATAGGCTGTTATTATCATTATGCACAGCATAAGTGTGCCAAATTAATGAACGCTGCTTCTCGCCGTCTTAGAACGTCGACAGCCACCTAATGACGAGGTGCCATCTACCTGTAAGCTATGGTGTAATTATTATCTCCAACAGAACACACACTCTCACACACCGTGGAGAATGATGGTGTAAAAACCTATTCTCAAAAACACAATCACATAGCGTCTGTTCCCCCTCTCTGGTTTTATTTGCTGATGTGTAATAAGGTCCACAGGGCAACTCGTGCGTGATCCACAGTGGAGCAGAGTTCAGAAGTTCACAGAAACGGGGACTCCTCACGATTAGGCTTGTAAATATTGTACTGAACTCCTCAAACAGCATTGGCACTTTTTCCCTAAGCACTCTGTCATAACTGAGTGATATTTTAACATGGTTTACAGCGAACACAATGATCTTGATGTCTTGGAAACAACGTAATG
The DNA here is from genome assembly GCF_003368295.1 of Carassius auratus. Taxonomy (NCBI): domain Eukaryota; kingdom Metazoa; phylum Chordata; class Actinopteri; order Cypriniformes; family Cyprinidae; genus Carassius; species Carassius auratus. Next base: position 2,605 of record NW_020525374.1, on the reverse strand, counting down.
AATGCAAGCTGTAGCTTATATGAACAGTTGCAGGTAATGTAGACAATGCTCCAAAAGATACTGATTGCTAATTGTTTCCAGCTTGAACCTCTGAATATATTCAGCCAACGCTGTCTCGTGCTATCACACGCATTTGGCACAGGCAATTAATCTGTGCTAGAACTCAACAGTGGCAGAAACAACATCACTTGCAATTATGAGTCATGATAAGGAGGGATAATGACTATGCGGGTGTTTATGCTACAATATATTTGCTAATCATAACATGCGTTATGCATCTTCCTCCCTCGACAAAGACTCTCATGGGGGGTGAGATTCCAATTTACAGCCTTCAAATAAAGCAGAACTCAAACAGGATGGCAGCATCGGCCCTGTAGGGTTTGGATTGTGTAGAATTAGATTTCTGCATTGAAATCAAACCTAATTTAGATGATGCGTTCTAAAGAAAATTTGAGTGGTGCTAGCCTGTGTAAACATAGAGATGTATAGAATCTACATTCAACCACTCCAGACATGTCGTTCTTGAATATGTCTGCTTCACATGATTGGCACAATTCCAATTCAAGTCGGACATCGGAGTCTAAAACCTTGGGTTAGGGGTTTCTCAAATGAGTACGAGTAATAGTAGGTGATAAATGCTTCAGCAAGCACTACTAATAATAATATTGGTGTACTAGGCTGTCTGGGAAACACATTTTTTATGTATTATAGTATTTTTATTTTTATTGTAGCATATAATATGCTTAGGGTGTTTCGAGTGAGATATTACAGCCAGATAAAATAATATATTGAAAACAGCTTCTGTACAATTTGTATTAAACCCATAGATGGGTGCTTAGATATTACCTGTTCACATTTATCTTATTTATCTGTTGACGTTTCATTGCCCAAAATGTGCAGTGCACCAAAACGGTTGTAAACAAAACCAGATTTGAGATAATTAAAGCAAAATACAACTTTTTGAAGTTTTAATGTTTTTATTGAGCACTGCAGATACATTTGCCTGAAGTACATAGATAGTCACATTACTGCTCAGCTACCTAACATAGATTTAGTGCATCTGTGTGCAGATTAAACAATCACGCAGGTGAGAGTCAGCCTGGAGGCCTAATCTGTTTTCTTCAAAAATAATTAATAACCCTACAAAGGAAAAGATCAAAAAGTTGTGTGGGGAAACGATCAACCATGAAGTCGCACATACATACTTTTGCCAAACACTCTGTTAGCACACATGCGGCATTTTCAATTCCGACTCCAGCCTATAATGATTATTAGCGCAGGCTAGCGTGACCGAACAGCCGAAGTAATGTAATTACACCCATGTCACCGAGCTCCAGTCAGGAGAGGGAAACTGACAGCGAGAGAGAGAGAGAGAGAAATGGGAAGGTGATCTGAGTCCTTTGTCAGCGGGAAGAAGTCCTGAACAAACACTGTCTGAATAGGCTAATTGGAAATTATATTTGTGATCTGGATTTGGTGCCAATGTACACTATTTTATTTTTTACTTTATTCAGCTGAGATTGACTACTTTCCTTTACTGATTGATTGGCCTCCAAAAACACAGACAGACAGGAACAATCTCTCCGTGTCAGTTTTTAACCCACACATGCCTCAAAGCCATTTTTTAATGACAGAGAGGGCACTGTTGAAGGTGAACTGCCCTGGGTGGGATCCTCGGTAGGACAGGAGCAAGGACCCGGCCTGAGCGCTGTGGCCGGCTTGGTGGAGGTCACGGGCGGCTTTCTCCACATCCCATTCCCCCCTGAGCCAGCATGTGAGAGACCAGTGAAGAATACAGAGCTGTGTCCACACAACTGATCAACATCCCAGCATTCAACAGCAGAGACAGGAGCTCAGAGTCACACACCTCCTCAGTCACCTACAGAGAGACAAAGAGAAACAAGCCATGAAAAGGAGAGAACAAATTATGTGCTTATATGTGTGTGTGCATGAGTGTGTATCAAAGTTTCTTCAAAAATATTAAGCGGCACAACTGTTTTCAAGCATCAGAATTATAAAAAAAATTTCTTGAGGACCAAATCAGCATATCTGAATGATTTCTGAAGGATCATGTGACACTGAAGACTGGAGTATTGATGCTTGTTACTGTAAATTGTAATTATATTGTTTTTTATCAAATAATGCAGCATTGGTGAGCAAAAGACATATTTCAAAGTAATAATAATATAAAAAAAAATATATACATGTATATGTGTATATATATATATATATATATATATATATATATATATATATACACATACCCCCCCCCCACACACAAATATTAATCTACCTGTTAATTCAACTTACTATTTTATGAACATGTCTGATACTCTATTTTATCACATAAACAAAAAACAAACCTGTAAAAACCATCACACCGTACAGGCAGCTATTAGTCTTAAAACAGACTAAATCTCTCCGCCTCCACTTCAGAACAGAGCTTACAGACTCACGCCTGCACCCTAGATTCTGTTTATCTGTGTTATCTAGTGGCCATGTTGCACTTGAATGTCTGGAGGAGGTCACATGCGATATAAATGAGCTCAGAGAGAGATGTCCCACCCTTCTGTGACCCCCGGACTGCTCAGAGAGACCAGGAGCA
>NW_020525373.1:0-44625 GCF_003368295.1 Carassius auratus | reverse complement strand
AAAAACATTCTGGCTTCGTTACATTTAGACTACCGTATGGAGCGAAATAATTCATGAAATCTTTGCTGCTCATGAGAACCAATCATTTTCTTCCCTTCTCTGCCCTTCCATTGCGGCGCTGAGATCTTGGATCTGCTCTCAGTGCTTTAACACAAAGTGAGTGTTCTCTCAAATTTTGCACGCAAATGAATTTATTTTGCTGATGCAGAAAGGAGGACAATGTTCCCAATGCTTTTCGTGTCTCATGGTCAGTGATTGCTGAAGTCTCAGTTCGGCCAGAACTGAGGGGCAAGACAGGTGTTTCGCAGACATCCATCACTTCCATCATCATTACATATTTATAATAGGGATGGGCAGGAGGGTTGACTAGGCATTTGACTTGTGATTAAAAGTGACAGTAAAACATCTTACAAATGTTGTTCTATGAAAGAAATGCATCATGGCTTTCACAAATATATTATAGGAATAATTTACCAAAAAAATTTAAATTTGCTGAAAATGCACTAACCCTCAGACCATTCAACATGAAGATGAGCCAAAACAGTCCAAACCGCTGATAAAAACAACACAATAATCTATAAGTAATGCACACCACTCCAGTCATCAGTTAATGTCTTGAAGTAAAATGCTGCATATTTGTAAAAAACAAATACACCAATACAGTGTTTTCCCTTTAATCTGTCGCTTCTGGGCACGATTCCATCCCCTGTTGTCACACATCACAATTCACCAACTTGTTCGTTTAAAGTTGTTTTGGACAGTTTTAGCTTATGAACAGTGCATTTGCATATTTCTATCTTGATCCAGACAAGCTTACTTTTCTCTAGAGAAAGCAATATTGTGGACAGAAGACTATTTTAGCCAGAAAAAAAGGGTGTGAAGTTATGAATCAATTTGTTTTTGTTTTTTACAAACACAAAACTTTTCACTTTACAAGATGTTAACTGATAGACTGGGGTTGTGTGGATTAATTTTCCAGATTATTGTGGTGTTTTTATCAGCTGTTTGGACTTTCATTCTGATGGGACCCATTCACCACAGAGGAACCATCAGTGAGTAAAATATGTAATGCTAAATTTCTCTAAATGTTCTGATGACACAAACTAATCTACTAATTCTTCCTCTAAAGCATCTACGGCCCTCAAGCCATCAAAGCAGCACTTTTGCACACACATATTAAGAAAATGACTATAAAGGATTTGTACACACCTCATCACACTTCAGTTTAGCTATGTTTGATTTTAAGAACATGTTCTGAGAATAAACCTAACCTGTTTGAGGTCTTGTGGTTGCTTATGACCAACAAATCAACTTTTCAGACAACCTGATGACAAGTCATTTTTGAACATAAGTAGTTTTGCAGATACCAAATGTATAGAGCCATACAAATAATAAACTTTCCTTGCTCTAACCAAAACAGAATGTAAGATGGTACTAACCACAAGGTGGTCAAAAACTGAAAAAGTGAGCCCTTATCATGATACTTCTTAGCTATCTTTGCTGCTTTTTTGGACTTGACAGGTTACAGATCCAAAGTACCTCTGGGGCATAAAATATTTACAACATCCAATAAATGCTAGATCACTCTCAAGACAACTATCAAACCCAAAGCCCAACTTCTAAGAGTTATGATGGGTGATTAGCGGCCTGACATTTTCAACTTCCAAATGAATTCAGAGTATCTAGGTTACACCCTCATTCATTAAAAGGAAGAATTAAAAAAAGATAAGCTAGACTGCATATGCCAAAGGTTAGCCATTTAAATGCATCCTATAGACTAAAGATCTCCAGAGACATTGGAAAAACTGAGTTTCGGCACAGGACAGACCTCTGTGCGTTCAAAAGCTTTTTCCAGGAGTGCTCATCTCCTGCGTTTCTAAGCTCCTCTGTCTCATTAAAGATGAAACCATGACCTTTCCTCATATTCACAAGCTCAGAGGGTGCATAAACATTGTCCTGTTTGTACTAACGTGTGAATGATTCAGCAGCAAGCTCTAGATGAAGTTCCCTGCATGTGTTGGACATCACTCTTCCCAGCTGATCAGGGCCCTTTCCATCTCTTCAGCAAAGCAATGGCTTCTGCATCTTTCCAAAACAAACCATAAGCTTATGGAAACCCAATCATATTTCTTACCTCGATGAGGAAGTCTCCAGTCCGCAAGCCAGCTTTCCATGCCACCCCTCCCTCATCCACAGACTCCAGATACTGCAAGGCAGGGAACGCCGGGGTCGGAGTGAACTCCTCAATGGGAGTATCCGCTTAAATCCAGGCCGTGCCAGGGAAGACAGAACCAAAGGAAAGAGATCGTAAAGATCAAAATACAGTGTGCTAGTTTTATGGGCCGAGATTAACATCTTAATGAAGACAAAACACCTAATTATATATATATATATATATATATATATATATATATATAATATATATATATATATATATATATATATACGCAAACAGACACACACACATATACTGTTTATGTAAATATATAATTATTTAAAATACATATTTATAATCCTCTGTAGTCTATGTTTAAGCTTGCTATTACTCAAAAACGTGCTGAAAATAACATGATTTTACATCGATGATATATATATATATAAAAAATACAATTCCTATGAAAACGGATGGATAAGAGCATCTGTTCTGATGATACACTGTGCAAGCTGCAATGCATCCATGCAACCAAATCAAAAATGAATGCAGGAGTTGGGACGTTTATATAACCAGAGGAAATGCATGCATGGATGTCACCGCTGACAGTGTGGGGAGAAGCACTGGTCTGGAGCCTGACAGAATGAGGGGCATCACAAGAACTGATGCAGAAAGCAGCCACGGTGCACCACTCGCAACTTCAAGGGATCTGTAGTGCACTATAAATGAAAAGCGTTGCAGCTGCAGTAGGGAGGAGACATTTAGTAGTCTATCTTAATAGGGGAAACATTGCATAGTTAAAGGTTTGTTGAAGCGAGTGAATTAAACTCTTTAACCACACTAAGAAACATCTGGACTGTCAGACTCAGGAACCCCTTGAGACAAAGTGCCAGCAGAGCCCTAATGCAGTCAAACACAAGCCAAGCACATGGAGCAGGGAGTGGGTGGGGGGTCCGTGTTCACGCTTCACAGATTTGACAAGCCCACTTAAATGCATCGCAGTCAAGTGATGGACACGCTGACACCAAGAGATGCATTAATCCAGAAGTTGTTGACATGGATGCAATTCATGCAGCTCAACCACGCAGGCACATGAAATCAAGTGCGCGCGCAATGACGCGCTTTGAAATCAACAGAAATGACGTAAAAGAGGACAACACGAGCGAGGGTTAAGAAATAGCGTGAAATGAAGGACCAACACAGTTTGATTCTCGAGGGTGTAAAGCATGAAGTGAGGAGCAGTTATGATGAGGCGGCGGTCACAACGAGGAGTCGGTGTTTTTTCCTACCTTTCGCCCCTCTCAGCACGAACCCGAATCCCTCGTTATCCTTCTTCTGCAGCACGACCGTCTTTTCGTTGATAACGCAGTCACTGTGGAGAAAATTCCGCGCATAACGACCGTTATTACAGCCTATCATCCTCATCATCGCCACCGCCGCGCGCGCGGAGTGATGCTTCATCCTGACAGGCGTCGGCTGAGCGGAATTAATCATTTTTACGACGAAGAGCGCGATGTTACGAGAGTTGTAACCGTTTAAAAAGCTCACCGCCGGCTTTATCTGTCGAAGAAGAAGCTGTGACACCGGTTAAGATAGGCAGAGACCGGTCGCCGGCGAGAGAGCATGTCGTAAGCGCGAGACATATCCGCGAGATGAAGTATGAAAATCACCAGAGGAAAACATGAGCGGTAATCTTGGAGGAATGGTTATGGGAGAGAGAGAGAGAGAGAGAGAGAGAGAGAGAGAGAGAGAGAGAGAGAGAGAGAGAGAGAGAGAGAGAGAGAGACGGCTTACAGTGCCACGGAGAAAGAGAGAGAGTGCGAAAGAGAGACGAAGAATGTGTGTGCGCGCGCGCACTGGCCTTGGATGAGCGCGCCACTAAAAATAATTTGATGTGTCCATTACTGATTAGAATCGTAAAGAATTTAACAATCCTGATTTCTCTTAACGATCTCGGTTACTTAACGCTCGTATTTACGATTCTTTTAGTACTTTATGAATAATAAATTGGCCTATGTGGAAATATGAATCTAATCGCATTCAGTACCCTCTGTTATCTGTTACCAAATGATGAGATAATGAAAAATGTAAACAGAACATAAACAACTAATCAGAAATAATAAAATGCAATTATTCCAAAAACTGTTTACACAGACTTCTTAATAGCTTGTCACAGACCTTTTAGGGGGGAAATGGTCCTAACTATATTTTAAATGAAAATCTTTTTAAATTTCATTTCTTTTCATTCACACATTTAGGTGAACTATTTCTTAAACACAAATCAAATCTAATTCGTGGGTCGAAGAAATTCACTAAAAAAGTCTTTCAAATCCAATACGAGTTATTAATTTACATTTCAGATAGAAAATGTATTTATTTGTCAGAGACCATTTCTAGTTACACTATGGTAATGGCTGTCCAGAATGACACCAAAACATCTTTGTGACCTACTTCCTGCCTAGCACCATCAATATCCTTCCACAAAACACTAGCCTCAAGAAAGCATCAATTACTGACCATAGAAGGCACCGGAGATATCCAGATATATGCTATTTGAATATGATAGCACTGAAAAACAAATGATCTCTCTTTCCCTGAAGGATAAGAGGGCTTACCATCTTTTAGTATTAAATCCAGTCCTGGAAATTAAGCAGGGGTACTTAATGGGTAGCGAATTGCTCAAACTGTAGCTCTCACAAAGAGCTGTGAAATTTCACAGAGTGTCCCTAGATCAAATAACAAATCAAACCCTAAAATAATCACTGAAGGTCATGAAACCATAGCTCTAGTTTGCTGAATTTAACTGCATAAAATGCACACAAAAAGATCTTGAAGTGTTTATAATCCCATAAAAACTGTAGCTGGCATATTGATAAAATAGGCTTAACCTGTGATCACAAGACTGACTGACTTACCTCATAGTCTTAACTACGAGATAAAGACTTATTGAAATATTGAAAGAGCTCCAAGCTCAAAAGGCAGAGTGCTGACTCCTGAGGAATGATGCATGGTTGTCATAGCAACATAATCTGCTTTGAAGGGGACACTGTGGCGATGTCACAGAGCAACAAGGTCATTAATATCCCGGCCTGTTATAAGGAGGAAATACTATTTGCTCATAATGCACTTATACCTGCGTGTGATCTCATTTCAGACATTCAAACCGCTGTACATCACGCAGCGATATTTACACACCGGTATGGATTAGCTGTTAAACGGAAGCTAAATAATGCATCTTAAATCAGATCAAAATCTATTCGGATTTATCCTACCACAAAGTTTACAATGGAATCCATTGTTAGTTCATAATATCTAAAGAATAAAAGCAGTGTGTCTGCAAGAGACGGACACAACTAGCAGTTATCTTATGTGTATCTGTGACAGGTTCACCTAAAAGCACCCGTGTCCTTCTGTACGGCTGTCACTCAAGCACCCTGCAGCAGGAAGTAGCCTGCACTGCATTGCCATGGATTCTCTGTCTCCATGACAACCAGCTCGAGCGAGGGGTGTGTCAGCGGGGTAGGAGTATGGTAGCCGGATGCAAGAGGATCTGTCTCTTTTTTGTCTTTTAACACCCTGTAACAAATGTGTAAAGTTCATACTACAACAAAACTATTTTTAAAATAAATAATATTACCCTTATATAACAGGGTTATTATAATTCAATAGCTTTAAATAATGTTACTAATAAACATGAATAACATTATTGAAAATCTTATTTAAAATAAGGTTCCCAGACTCCACAGAGAACCAATGATTTGTAGCTAAATTAGTTTCTAATGTGCAGATTTACAGCCACATATTATGACATCATAATGTCAAAGAGCGTTTGTGTGTGTGTGTGTGTGTGTTTGTTTGATTTTTAAAATGCCATCAAAGTGTCTGCATCACGCAGTGACGACCCCAAGCTCGAGTGTTGGTTACATAACTTACCATTTAAAGAGTTTTCACACACTTCAAACCTTTTTTCCCCAGTGAATAACAATGTGCTTGTGCGGCGCTTTGTGTTAAATCATAGAGGGGCTGCAAAGTTTTGGGAAATGATGGTATGTGTGAAAGAATGTGCAGGTAAATGGATGAATTGTGCTATACTTTGATGCACTTACAAGTATACTTATTAGTTATCACTGGCCTTAACTGATTAATCAATCTTTTCAGTTTGTTTTTTTTTTTTTGCTTATACTATATTAATCCAGGGAATTACACCACCGCTCAAAAGTTTGGGATCCATAAGACTTGTAATGTTTTTTTACATTTTAAATTATGCTCATCAAAACTGCATTTATTTGATCTAAAATGCAGAAAAAAATAGTAATCTTGCAAAATGTTATTACAATATAAAATAATGGTTTTATTTGAATATACTTTAAAATAGAATTTATTTCTGTGATGAAAAGCTGAATTTCCATCAGCCAATACTCTAGTTTTAGAAGCCTTTTTTTCAGGATTCTTTGATTTATAACAAGTTTTAAAAAGAATAGCATTTATTCAACATTTAAATCTTTTCTAACAATATCAAGCTTTGCTATCACTTCTTATCAATGTAGCACATCCTTGCTGAATAAAAGTTAATTTCTTTCAAAAAGAGAAAGAATACAAATTTACTGACCCCAAACTTTTGAACCGTAGTGTATATTTTTGGAAAATATTTCTATCTTAAATAAATGCTCTTCTTTTTAACTTTTATTCATCAAAGAAACCGGGAAAAAAAAGTATCACAGGTAAAGCAAATGCATATAAAATATATATATTTAGGATTTTAAAAACAACCTGGCCAATTTCTTTACGTCTTAGGTAACCGTTTTCGAACTGTACGCAAGAGAGTGCCCATTTCAAACTACCATCAAGTATTGAACCCGACAGACTTAAAAAAAAAAAAAAAAAAAAAAACGATCAGAAGGATTAGAAAAATGTCAATTCATACCTTGATGCATCAAAACTGTCATAAGACCCCACAGTGTAGTGTCGAAAGAGCTTCCTTCTCTCTGATCGGTCTGCCCGGGCATCTGTGAAGACATATTCACAGACATTTACTTTAGATCAGCCCAATTTTATTCATATTTTCACACAAAACATAAGTTTCTTCCTAAAAACGTGACCGTGTTCAAGCACTGACTCAGCAAACTTTTAACATTTACATTTCATTATCATCACTTTCACACCGAATATGAAAGGTGCAAAAATAATAAAAATATAATTTTTGCATAATTGCATAAAAAAGCGGTCTAGTCACAAATTTGTATTACGGTGCCATATTTCACATGGTCCCAGGTGCCATTTTTTAAACATATTTAATAATTTATCCACCGTGATACCAACTGTGCTTTAGAAAAAAATATATATATATATTAAATAACAAAAGCTGCTTACAGTTTCTCCAGACAGAACCTTGGCATGCAGATTGTCACTGACAAACTATACCAGCATGACACACACACACACACACAAATAAATAAAATGAAATAAAATCACATTTCTTGAACACATGCCATGAGTTAAAAATAAATCCACAATTTATAACAGTGAATTCACCAACTATACTACCTTCCCTGTTTAATTGCAACCAAATAAAAGCTCTTTGGAAGACAGGGACCATTTGGCCCATAATGGAGCCAAACTAGACTAGTCCTCTGGGAGAGCTCAGGTCAAATATTGACTGTGTTTTATGGAAGGAACCAGGATAAGAGCCAACAAAGCTAATGAAGATATTTTATGTCGCAGAGATTAATCGTCTATCCGGCTCCATTTTCGTTCTTTCGAGGGGGCATGCGTTCTAGGTCGCTCATACACCAAAATGTTTGTACGACACTAAAATAACTGTTTGCAGGAGACTTGTACAAATGGATAAAAAAAACCCACTGGATTAACATCTGAATTCAATCGAATCACCTTAATTTTAAGCACATCCCCAAAAGTGCACTTATGTAAGGACAGCAAATTATATTTGAAGAGGAAGGACACCCATTAACAGTGGCACAACTAGTGATAATACAGATCCTGTGCAACAGTGTACACATTTATCCATTAATGAGATTCTCAAGGAGTTTGTTCTGCAAGCTGCAGCTTCTGAAAACTGCACCATTTGAATTGTCCTCTGCGGTTCTGTTGATACACGATGATATCAGTAGTCAGGAGGCTGCGTGGGATTCAACACTTTCCCCTTCCAACCTACTCACTGGTTAGCTGTTAAAGTTACAGACGCTCAATTCTTTGGTGAGCTGAAACGTTTTGATGTTCAAACAAAAAGGAGGTTTAGATTCAGCGCAATTCTACAGAGACATCCGCTCTATCCTGTGACTGCTAATGTGAGATGTCCTCCCCATCTGTCAGTTCTTTCAAATATATAAAAATGCGGTATAATTAATATTTTAGTTGATCAAACTGATTTATCAAAACGCGCCCATCTAGGGATGTTAAAATTCAAAAATAGCATTAAAATCGGCTTTCAAAAATGAATTCTGAAAAGTAAGCTTTTAGCACTCTACAGCTTATATTTTGCTTTCATTTTTGCCATTTATACGGAAATTAATCAAATAATATTGAGGTCAGACTGGATGTCGTATGATGCATCTCATCAAATGAGTAAATCAAAACTGAATCGTTTGAGTGTGCAAGTGAATCATCACACTCTAAGCCTTGACATTGCCATTTATAAATGTGTTTTGCCAGGTTGTGCATTATGCAGTTTTGAGCAATACATGACTTCTCATGCATAAAACTGAACAGAGGAATTTAGTATCAAAAGATATAGACATTATAATTAATTGGATGAATAAAATGGCCACCACATTAAGTGCCATCTCTTTTTCGTTCTCTTTCTCACATCCTAATGGAACACCCTGTCAGTTTTCTAGCAGCTGTGTCGTCTTTCCAACGAAAAGCATTTTGGCACATACACACAGAGCCACATGTACTTGACACAAGCGCTGTTCCTCTGTGGACAGTGTGAGGAAAAAAGTCTATTTGACATGAGGGCAAGCAGCAATGACAGTTGCTACAACACCAGATTTCAAACCCCCAGGGGTAACTAGCTGTGTGGTTCACTTGATAAAATTCACAAAGATGCACGACTTGAAGGATGCAAAACTTCAGAGAGTCAGAGCGCACCACTGGAGAGAGAAAAAAAAAGTAATGACTATAATAATTTGTTTTACAACTCTACGACTTGACCACAGTTTCTCACTCAGTTCAGTACAATTCAACTTTATTTGATTTGTCATCTTTGACAAAGCTTAAACACGACGGGGAACTGAATTCGATTGCAAAATGACCACAAGACCATTTGGATATGTTACTACAATTTGTTTGCATTAACTGTTCAAGGCCTGCCTCTGAAACGGACACAAAGAGACACTAAGTCATGAGAATGCACGGTTACTTGAAAAACCAAGTGAAAAGACTCAAAACACAAGAAAATTGCCTTTTAGAAAAACTAATTTTTACAGCATGAACAACTGCAACTGACATTTCATCGACAATAGAAATCGTTCCTATATAATTGTCCACACTGCAAATAAGAGCGCAGAGCAAACCATGCAATTATTGGCCGCACAAATCCGTAATTCAACACAAAACTCCTCAGTTTGCAACATCCTCAAATCAACATACCTCCAAAATGAACCTTCTTCCTAGATCTGCTAGTCTCGTCCATTGGTTCCCTTTAGTTCACCCCCGAGTCAATCCGAGAAACACTCAATTCTCCTTGCCTGAGGGGGGATTGCCACTTTTCTCGATCCCTCAGGCCCTGACGCCTAACTTCCCATCTCCAAAAACTCTCGCGTCTCCTCGAGCGCTCAGGTGAGAGCTGACCATCAGCACCACACACATGGAACAGAGAACCGTGGCATTGGAAAAGATGGTATGTAAGCTCTGTTCTCAGTGCTGTGAGAGGGAGAGAGAGTGTGTGAGAGAGAGAGAAAAAAAAGATGCCACAAAAAGAGGAAAAAAAATCTTACTAAGGCCCACTCCTTAGCAACAGGGTTTGTACAGTGTAGAGCATGTTTCCATGGAAATATATCAATCAGGAATGTGCATGAGTGTTGCTCGGAAAGGTTCAAGAGACTTCAGCAGAATACTTGTGCTGTTACTAACCAGTCGATGCTGGATTTAACTGTAGTCGATGTTGAACACTACACTAGATTGTCAAGCAAAGCAGCATGTGCGATGCATCTTGGCTAGTTGTTGGATTCCCTTAAAAATAAGACAGATTTGGGCAACAATCTTCAAAAAAATGTATTATAATAATGCTAAAAGCATCGCCATGGGAAATAAATCAGCGGTCTTTAAAACTATTCGAAAGCGCTTTACCTGAAGCGGTCATGGATTTCAAGACTTCCAATGACTCCCATCTCAACATAGCATTTCTCACCTTTTCACACTGCCGCCCTGCTTCTTTTGCAACACTAGCAAACATGGATGAGATTCAAAATGCCTCAGGTGAAGCTTATACCAAACACAGCTTGCATTTTCACCTCAGATTACTGCTAAAATGTACTTAAACTGATCAAATATGTTGCAAAAAACGAAATTATTGGAAGTAACATAAGGGATAAAATCATGCGAGCTAAAGATCCAGTTTTGTCACAAAATATGTATTTGTGTCAATGGCGTGACATGCATTTATTGTCCTGGTCTATTAATTTATTTAATGATATCAAAGGGAGGAACCCCGGCAAAATTTTATGACTGTCTGTCAGGGCCTGTCTACTAAAAAAAATCTGACCTTTTAACCACAAGACAAGGTTATTTTTGAAATGTACAAAAGTCGAAATCATAATTAAATAGCATTTTACCTTGGAAAATATATTTAAAAACTTTTGAATATTTACTTTTTTAAAATGTTAATAATGTTAATCAATTAATAAAATAATTATCCTAAGGATCTTTACTTAAAATTGAAAGTTTTCTTGAAAATTGTATAAAAGTTTATTTAAAATAAATAAATAAATAAAATCATCATGAGTACTTTTTTTTTTTTGACATTACTGCAACTAGATTTTTCCTTTCTTTATTCCAGCCACTGTTATTGACTTGCTTTCTCAAAAACTATGCAAGAATTATTTGAACATTCAAAACATTTTAAAGAAACTGGGTCCACTGTTCCCTTAATGCTGGGTTCTTTGGAAAGCTGAACAAGGTTATCTTTCCATCACAACCAAAAGCACACTTCTTTAGTGTGCCAACAACTTCAGTTACCCGAATGAAGCATGCTAATGGGCATGCTCTTGCTGTCATTCTGGTTGCTGTGTTCATGCGTTCTTTCATGAGAAATGCCCATACAAGGAATTCCACCCTTTATGATGTCATACAGGGCCATGAAAAAAAAAAAACATCCATCATACATCCAGCTTGCTTTTTGAATCTTTGGCCATGTTTAGCATGAGAATCCAACTCTTTAACAGTGTAAATAAGTCAGAATGCATGCATTAGGCATCCCCTTTTACTTAAATACTTTCTCGTATAACAAAGACAACTAAGCGATTAACCTAAAAAGTATAAACACTCTGGCACTTTCAAAACATTGCTATCAGAGGTTTAACAATACACCCCAAGCTGGTTAAAAACCAATATATATATATATGTGACGATTTAAATTGGTTGAAATCTTAAACTGTTTGTGATACATTTGGTGGTGGGGGTTTATATTAATTTACTTCTGAGGGGAACTGACTGTCTTCAGAAAAGTTTAGATACATTTTCTTCTCATCTTGCCTCTGTATAATGCATAATAAAGTACAGCTGTAACAAAGGAAACAATGTATCGCTGCTGTTCCATAAGTGCCACCTGCTGTCAGAGAGTGAATCTGCTTCTCCTTCAGTCCATCTGCTGTTTTTGTTTGATGCAGATATGTTTTGTGTATTATAGTTTCACAAAGCTGTAGTCAGAAAATTCAGAGTTTCTTCAAATTTCAAAATTATACAGTCTAACTTTAATTTAAACCAACTAAGCATAGCAACACTGGCTCAATAGACGGAGTTTGGGGCAGGGCTACTTGTTTGTGGAACCAATAGCAGACAGACTATTTGAACACTATTTAATTTTACAATTCAGCTCTGAAATCACACACTTCACTTTAATAACAGCATTTAGGTTAGCCGTACAGATGCAGAAGCACTTACTGTGCTGCTGCAGCACAACCTTAAGGCAAATGTCATGTTCCATCACATGACGGGTGAACTTAGATCTTACAGTCTGAGAGCTGAGTCAGCCAGACTCTCGCCCCGAGTCACATGGGCTAATGACTCTCAGGCCAATGACAGCTGTTGTTCACCAAACCTTCATTCTGCTCACCACATGCTGTTGTGCACAGCTCTCCATTTGTTTAGTGTAGCTGCCAATAGCTATCTTACTGTACATGGTTATAACCAACAATCTGGACCACAGCAGATAATTGTGTTGGTGATTTTAAACTTAAGCACGATTGTAGATTAACAACAGGATTTGGATAATTACAATATGTCAAATGCAATGCAAGTGTTTTGCAATGCAAAGCCTTTTACGGTGACTGTTACAAAGGTTTGGATGTGTTTCAATGAAGAAAACATCTGGACGCCTCTATGAAACTTGCACCACACACACATACAGGGCTGAAAAACACACAGTAGCTGCACTGATGTGGAAGGCATTCATTTGGCCCAAAATAACAACTCTCAACAGAATGTTGCCCCTGGCCCCTTCTGCTAGTTTGCACAACGAACATTGAGTGCACACACCAAAGCTACACAACAGCCAATGATTGCACTTACAACAACAACAACAAAAAAGAAATGTTAACACACATTTGTTCTAGAGTCACGCTATGATTGTTGTTAATGACATTCCTTGGCTCCGTCCAGTTTGGATCTAATGCACAAATCAAATTCTCAGGTGCTCATTCACGCCGATGTTTGACGGATGAATGCAACCATTTGATCTGAGAGGTGGACGTGCGTGCTTTGTGGCCTAGTTGCAAATGAACACTAACTGAATTAACAGCTTGTTATCGCCGCAAGGCTCCTCACATATTCTGCGGGTTATCAGAGCGCTGGAGAAGAATAGAGTGTGAAAAGACATAATAAGAGGATAGGAAAAAGTGTTTCTTCCCCTCACCTTGTAATATGTTGAACAATTGTGTAATTTGAAGTGTACACTTTATTTGTGATAATTCACCGAAAATAAATATTCTGTCATCATTTACTCATCCCTGTGTTTTTCTAAATTTGTATGATTTTTTTGTTGAGTGCAACACACATTTTTTTTTTTTAACAGAGTGTTTGAGCTGGGTCCTTTTCATAGAATAAAAGTAAATTGTAACCAATGGCTGTCAGGCTCTGAAAATCAGAAATACATTATAAGACATTATAAGACGTACCATATAGTCCATTTGACTCAAGTGATATATTGCAATTCTTCTGAAGCCATAATTGTGAAAACCATTCAGACATAAGAATAATAATTAAAAAAAATAAAATAAAATACATATATATATATATATATATATATATATATATATATATATATTATTCATTGATTTTCTCCTTCACAGGAGCACTGAAATCTCATTCAAGTCTACTGAAATATACATGAAAATTCTGTCAATCAAAAACAAAAAGAAAAACAGGAATTCAGCTTGATGTTTAGTTTTTCGTTCAGGGGTGGAAATAATAACCAGCTTGAATATTCGATTTCTACATGTGGGCGGGAACGAAACTCTTTTTTGCTGATTGGTCAGCCGAACATCAAAATGTGCCATCAGCAGTTCTTCCTCAGTTTCACGCATAGTATACACATTCTCAACACGTTTATTGCAACTACATTTCTTCTTTTTCTCATCAAACCAACCAGATTAACGAATAACTCGACACAACCCGTACTGGCATAGAGCCTAGACAGGCCTTTCTTCTGTGTAGACATAAAATTCACTACTCTTTGCATCAGTTGTGTATGGCAGGGTTTGATGGCTGTCATAACCTACACCTGAGCGCTCCCAGAAAGTCAAAAAATAAGTAAATTAAGATATAAATCATTATATTATGTGTACATTAAAAACAAAAAGGAAAGAACATGCATGGTGTAGGCTTATTAACTTTCACTCAAGATCCGCCATTTTGACAATCTTCTGAGATGTATAATATAGGCCTTGTGTTTTCTTAAAATTATTGGACAAGTTGCATAGGATTATTTTACAACATGTAAAAAAAAAGTGAAATTCACAATTCTCTGCCATTAAATGGGCAAGTGGAAACAGTTAAGTTACTTACAGTTTGTATAGAAAAGAATCACACCCCTTTAAAATGATCACATCAGTAATTACTAAGTGCAACTTAAAGAAATAACACTAACATGTCAGAAAAAAAAACAGTATGACTGCTGTTCCTTTAGTGCCACCTGCTGTCAGAGAGTGAATTTGCAGTCTCAATCAGTACGCCTGCTGTTTTTGTTTTGTGCAGATGTTTTATGTAGTAAAGATTCACAAAACTAAAGTCTGTTTTTGTTTACAATTTATACAACTCTAATGCAATTATACAATCTAATTTTGATTAAAAAACTGCTCATTTTGCATGTATACAGCATCTTTGTTCAGATCGTGATTGCCTCTAATATTGAACTGAAAGAGCACATGCAAAGCATTAATTCCTTTATATGAAGACATTTTTGGTCTTATTTCTTTATTTGATTCAGGGTTTGTTTTAAAATGTCAATTTAGTTTTGTTATTTGACATACTTCAATTTCACAAAGAAATGTGCAGCATTTTTGTTCAAGCAATAATAAAAGGACACCTTTTCATTTATAATTTGTCTTAAATCTCATTTTGCAAAAAAAACAAAAACAAATGTATTGTGAAATCAGTATCGTGAATCGTATCACCTCATGAGTTGAGTGAATTGTTACATCCCTACACAATATACTACATAAAATAAAATGATAGTAAAATAACACTGTTGTGGGTGAGTAAATAATGACAGAAGTGTCATTTTCGGTGTACTCTGCCTTCAAGTTGGCATGACAGTGAATGATATCATGTTTTAAAGTGTGTGTTTGTGTGTAGACACTCACATGGCCTGTCCTCGTTGGGTTTGCTTGGGATCTCTTCCACACATTCTGCTGGGAACCAGCCTACATTCCCTCGGGCACTGCCTTCCCAGAATCCTCCTTCCCCAATACTGAGAACTATGTACGAGAAAGTCATCAAAAAATATATATAAAACACTCTTCTCATTATTTACATACTACATGTGCAGTCCTATACAAAACACCTGTTACACATGCAGCTCTTTTGGCATTCTGACAACATCTCTATGGATGTATACTGTACATTTACACATGCCAAATAATTAACAAGCCTATGCTGATTTTACCCAGTGAAGTCTTCCCTCTTTATCCACTGAAACCTCTCTAGTTCATCTCTTTCTGTTTGTAAAGTGTTGCTAGCTCTGGCCAGGCATCGCCTGGTGCCGAAGGGCAGAATCTGTGAATTCTTGCTCTCCATATGGCAGGAGAAACTGCACTCCCTGCTACAAACCAGCTTTTCCATGCATTTTTCCATGCATTTGGTGCACACACTCCAAAATGTCCGTATTTACTAACAATAATATATGGTTTAATTAAGTAGTTAAATTGAAATCATAAAATGAGATACATGTACCTTTGACCCTGTCGTTCTTATACAAAGCGATTTCTCCCTCGCCCTGTGGTTGGTAAGACTTGACCACCACGTAGTGTCTTCCTGGAACAGCACTGTACAGCTTGCGTTTGGACCCTGGAGTGTCCATGCCAGAGTAGACATCCCTGTTGGCACGGGGACTGGTAGGAATTCAAGAAGCAAAATCTGAATATTAAAATAATACAATTATAATATGATACAATACAATACACACACACACACACACACACACACACACATATATATATGTATATATAATACCACACAGATGTCGATTTAATATATTATAAATTCTAACAATAATGTGCCATATTTATCCTTTTCTGATATATTTTTTTCTTAAATACATTTATATTATAGTTATATTACACACATACACGCACATTAAAATATTATTTACATATTATATATATGAATATACGTCACACCTCTCTGTTCAGTTCAGTATCTGCTCTGTATCAGTTTGCACTGGCTTCCAATAGCTGCTCGCATAAAATTCAAGGCATTGATGTTTGCATACAAAACCACCACTGGCTCTGCACCCCTTTACCTACAGTACATTCATTACTTCAGACTTATGTGCCGTCTAGAAACTTGCATTCTGCAAGTGAACGTCGCTTGATTGTGCCATCCCAAAGAAGCACAAAGTCACTTTTACAGACTTTTAAATTAAATGTTCCCTCCTGGTGGAATGACCTCAATGACTCAATCCTAGCAGCTGAGTCCTTAGCCATCTTCAAGAATCGGCTTAAAACACATCTCTTCCATCTTTATTTGACCCTCTAACTTTAGCACAAACTATTCTAATTCTGTTCTTTAAAAAAATAAAATTAATACATTTAACTACTTTCTGATCTTTTTTTATTCAATCTATTTTCTTTTCACTTTTTATACAATTATAATAAAGACCTCTAACACTAGCTTGCTCTATTCTTTTTGTAGTCTATCTGTTTTCTTTTTATTTATTATATTATTTAAAAGCCCTTGCTATGTGTACTGCGTTACGCTAACTGAGACTTGTGATAGTACTTATACATCATTGCTCTTTTGTTGTTTTTGATTGCTTCCATTGTCATCATTTGTAAGTCGCATTGCATAAATGTGTCTGCTAAATGACTAACTGTAAATGTTAAAAAAGAATATTCTTTAAATATTAAAAAAGCAAACAATGTTTATTAAGGTTAGGTTTTAGACAGAAATATTTTGAGATATTCTCAAACCTCTAAGCTTATTTTTGAATGGGGTTAGATGAAGGCAGAAAGCTAAAGGTCCTCTAAAATAGAGTCTGGCAATGTCTATGGTACACTAGCATACTACGAGACCACAGCTATTAAAAGTATAAGGGCTCCCTCTGCTGGATACACACCATAAATAGACATTAAAGCCAAGATGTGCTCCTGGACTTGTGTTTTACAAGCAGAAATTTTGAGTGTAGCCTTGGGCCAGTCTGAATCATTAACTCATCCAGTTTATGGCAGCTGAGCCCTGTCCTGAAGTGACTCGGAGTGTAACTTCATCCACTCAGTGGGAGCAGATGGCCCCCATCCAAAAAAAAGTAATAATAATAATTTGTTCTCCAGAAAAATGCTGACATTAAAGACTCAAGCAAAGAACATTCTCGACGATGTTGTTAATGAAGGTGTTAATGAGGGCGCGATGGGCCTAAAAATAACATTGAAAAGAACTCTCACTGCAAAAGAACATCCAGTTTTCAGATGACATGCATAATCTCAGAGGCACATATACTTAATTTCTCTGCTTTCAGTTTAACATATAAACGCAGAAAGATGGCCGAATGCAAAGCTATTTCAGATGCTTTAAATATAATAAAAAAAAATATTAAAAAAAAGACACAATGCTGAACAAATCAGGGTTAAAATGGCCATCAAGAAAAATATAGAGTTCACAAACCTGAATTCTGGCATTATGAAACACAGCTGTCGTTATAAATATCGTATGGCATCATACAAGCAACTTCCTGTTCACACATGACATGCCCTACCTCACAACCTCTCAAGGTCCCGGTGGCATCTGGCGACTTCAGTGTATAGGAGCAGGTGAAATTGGGACAAAGCACCTACATGTGCCCTCTGTGTGCTTCCTGCTTTTTTAAGCCTCCACTGAGAACCTCTCAATGTCACCGCCCAAAGTCAACACACCCAGATAAGCCTTCTTACGTAATAAAGCTTGACAAAGATGGTACAGATGTGATGTGCTTTTTTTGGAGCCAGCAAAGTGTTTACGCACTAAACAGCCCTGAACTGATACACTTGGTTTCTTACTTTAAAATGAAAAATGTGCGAAAATTGTGATGATACATGGAGAATACCAAAAAGTGGCAACACAATCTGGAACAGCTGTGACAAAATAACCATATGAAATATGATCCAAACAGCACACTGTGCCACATTTTAAGAGCAAACAAAATCGGCCGCACAGTGCTGCGAAATTAACTTTCAGCTACAAACTGCAGAAAATCTGTTCAGCCAATCAGATTTAAGTGCTGAAAAAACAAAACATAAAACAACAACATATTTTAAGCATAAAAAATACCAGAAATATAACTTGCTACCGACTGTAGATATAGGAAAAATCTTTTTTTTTTTTGCTTATATCGCTTGCTGATATCTAATGATTAACTTTCAAATGGCTTTACGTACAGAATCTACACCAGCTGGAAGACAAACAAGCATATTTCAGCAAACCATAAATGAGTGGCTTACTCATTTAGTGCACCGCCTATGGCAGCCAACCGGTCTGCCAATGTAACTAGCTGTCAAAACCGAGCAGCGAAAGCTTTCTTATCCAGCTTCATCCAAAGACAATTACATAAGCTGCGCTTCGCATCTTATTTTTGGAGGAAAACAGCAAAAAAGAGTTAATGTGGGCTGAGGTATTTATGCAAAACAGGGAGGAAGGAAACAAGGCCAGTAAGTGTTAGAAATCGGTTCAAGCGCTGCACGTATAGTCACATCCACAGGTCTATTTTTAATCAAGCTTGAAGGAAATAAGGTCTCATCATCTTTAAGATTTTGAAACCAGTATATGACAACAGTGGCAGATTAGCTGCTATAGCAAACGCTTGGCTAGCACATAACTGCGCATTCATACAATGAAATTATGTTTATATAGAGTTAAACTTAGCTCATTTTAAATCTGGCTTCATTTACCTCTGCAGGAGTTCATTAAACACTGGTGATTTTACCGGGGTCTGGCTGTGTGTATTGTTTACTTGATTAGCATGTTGCAGGCTAAAAGCTACAGGATGTGTTATTCAACTTGTCCATTACACTAAGACTTTATGAACTTTTGGTTCTTTATGAACGAGTTGTTCATTTTTAAAGGGGGGGTGAAATGCTTGTTTTCACTCAATATCCTGTTAATCTTGAGTACCTATAGAGTAGTACTGCATCCTTCATAACTCAAAAGTCTTTAGTTTTATTATATTCATAAGAGAAAGATAGTCTGTACCGATTTTTCCCGGAAAAACACGGCTGGAGGCGTGACGTGTGAGCTTTTGCGTTGAGAGCGTTTGGAAGTTGTGACATTACCGTGAGGAAAAAAAAACATCATCCAAAACAAGCCATGGCTAACAGTCAGATTCAGCCGTTTATTTATGATCCAGAATCAGATCCCGAGGCTGAAACTGAACGAGAGCAGCAGCAGCAACGACTTGCTCCGAGTGGGGCTCGAACCCGGGTCTCCGGCATGGGACGCGGACACACTAACATGGAGGCAGAGATATTTTAAGCAGTTTTACTCACCGCATGCCGTTCCAACACACGATCGTGACCCTTTTTCGTAGGGATTGCATCATCCTTAAGAAATAAACGATACGCAAATCCGTCGTCAAACTGGGCCTTGTTTGTAAAACAAGCATCTTCGAAATGCAGGGAACAAACACAAACACTTGCACAACTCCGTTGATGCTCTGTAAAAATGAACTCCATCCACTGGTCCCTTAATGCTGTTTTTTCTTTGGTAATCTGTGCAGGGTTGTCTTGCCCTGGCAACCAAAAACACACCCCTTTTGTGACATTTCGTGACGCTCTCGCTCTGATCAGTGAATGTCTGTTGTGCTCTCAGTGCTCTGCTATACGGGAGCGCGCGCTCTTCCGGCAGACGTGCCTCAGGACCCATATAAGGAAATTCCGCTCCATCTAATGTCACACAGAGCCATACTCGAAAAAAACTTTCCGAAACTTGTGACAAACCGGAAGGAGTATTTTGGGAACAAAAATACTCCTTCAAACGTACAACTTAATTTTTGAAACTTTGTCCATGTTTAGCATGGGAATCCAACTCTTTAACAGTGTAAAAAACTCAGGATGCATGAAATAGCATTTCACCCCCCCTTTAATGACAAAAAAGTAAAGATAAAAACTTCACAATGACACTTTCCAAATCACAGTGTGGTAATGGTCACGGCAAAATGTAAAAATCTTAAAACGTAAATACCACAGTACTTGTTTACACGGGTAGATCTTCAAAACAACTCCAAACAAGCGGCATGCTGTATCTACAACATGACCTTTACTGGCATGAGATGGAGTGTCTCATATTTCCCTTGTTTATAGCGGTTGACAAATGGCAATATGATGCTACAACTGACTACATCTGCTTTGGTTCCATTCTGAGCCTCTGAAGAGCAGCCATATTATCTAATACCCCAGAAGACACATACACACCGACCGAAAGTGACACACTCACACATGTACACACAACATACGGACATAGCCATAGCAACTGCTGCTGTAACTAAGGAATAGCGTTCCATTTGAGCAGCACATGCAGGCACGGAAGCCAATGATATTTCCACGGGTTCGACACTGGCACTAGCTGGAATCAAAGACCCTATATTTGGGCCAAAAGACCAGATGTGTAGTCTTTGTTTTCGGCTGTTGTCCGTTTTTATTTAGGCTGGCCCACATCAGCGGTGTAAATGCCATTGTAAAACACGTATAGCACAACAAATGAATCTATATAGGCTGCAGCATGAGAAACGAGAGGAGAACAGGGTCAAATACCAGAGGAGTTAATTCTTCCTTTTTAAAATGACATCTAATTAGAGGAGTTTTTTGCAGTGGAAGTGAGTAATTGGCCTGGCCCACTTACTGTACCGAGTCTGCTCTCGCGCTAGAACCCCTGTTGAGTGACAAGATTCGCACACCCACCGACACACATGCATGCACGGAGACGCACACACTCATGCACACGTGCATGCTGAACTTTCACTACATGACAAGCACCCACGCATGCATTCACTCACAGGGAAATATGTATGCATGGACACACACACACACATGCTCTCTATCTTTCGGAGCAGATTCTTGCCTCTCACTGTGGCCTAATTGTTTGCCAAGTCTCCATATTGCACCTTTGTATTTTGCGCTTCTATACCCAAAGTCACAAAGCTAAAAAAAAAACGACAGCCCGGGCATCTGTCCAACCTTATCCTGGATCAGGTGCATATCGCATTGCAAATGCAACCAAACCCTGGCTGCTCAGGTTGTTTTTCAGACAGATGTCCAAATTTGTCGCCGTTTCTTTTCATGGCCATAAGCAAATCGCATGGGTTTCATATGTACCATTCAATGCTAAAGTCACATACTGTAGTTATCTATATGCCGTTATAAATTTATTTGTCATCATCTGATTTATTTTGTGAATCAAATTAGGAGAAATGTTGAAGTATGTCCCAGCTGCTCTATTCATTTTAATAACATTGAGGCTTTTAAGTGTCAAAAAGGAAGCAAAGGCACTATAAGAAGTATTGTATAAATAGCACGTGTTCTGAAGCAATAGAATAGATTTGTATAAAAATGAAAAATCTGAAACAACGTGAGGGTGAGAGAACAAAACTTTTGTAAAAACTAGAAAAATTATTTCATATTTTTTTGCAATACAAATTATTTCTCAGATGTACCCTTTTCAAACGTATATAAAATTTATGCTTACATAAAAGAAACCAAAGGAGGTTTCAAAATATTATTTTATCTTAATACAATGCACTTTAAAAATTAATAGTTTATTCATTATTCAATACGCCGCCAGGGGAAGCTCTGTTCACTTAAAAACAACGTTTACATATTAAATACTCACTCAGTAGAATATTTTTCTGGTTTTCCCTAACGAATGTATGATTATGGTACATGTTTTACATCCTGCTTAACTATATTCTCAGTAGTTGTTTTATTTATCGCTATTCAAAATGTCCATATCTGAGACATACTGTAAATGTGACCCTAGACCACAAAACCTTAAGTCTAAAGTCGCTGGGGTATATTTGTATCAATAGCCAAATAAATTTTGTATGGGTCAAAATAATCGATTTTTCTTTTACGCCAAAAATAATTAGGATATTAAGTAAAGATCATGTTCCATTAAGATATTTAGATAATTTCTTACCATAAATATATCAAAACTTAATTTTCGATTAGTAATATGCATTGCTGAGAATTCATTTGAACAACTTTAAATGTTATTTTCTCAGTATTTAAATTTTTTGCACCCTTAGATTCTAGATTCTCAAATAGTTGTATATTGTCCGATCTTAATAAACCTTGGATCATCAATGGAAAGCTTATTTATTCAGCTTTTAGACTATGTATAAATCTCAAATTAAACAAATTGACACTTATCACTGGTTTTGTGGTCCATGGTTACAAATACACATCTGATTTGATCAAAAATTCTGATTTGCTGTCATCAGGGCTCCAGACAAAAAAAGCAATTAAGGAGCCACTGGCTCATATAAGAAACACCAAAAAAAAAAAAAAAAAAAAAAAAAAAAAAAAAAAAAATTAAGTGCTTTTATCATAATTTTAATCCATCTCGCATATGTCCTGGGAAAAAAGGTTCACTTAAAGTGGGAATGTCTTTTCCAATTTGAGAGCTATACAGTATCTTATGTAGACAAAGGTTAAGTAAAAATGTGAATATGCAATATAGTGCATACATTAAGAAAATCCTCCTTATTATGGTTATTTTTCTAGCTGACTAATGAGCTTATGGACGACGAATGGTTATTCTGAGGTGAAAGATTGTTACGTGTCATTGCTTTTAAGCTTTACATGTTTTCTGCCGTTTGAAACAATGTATGAGCAATTACATTTCATCAAGCTGCATATTGAAACATACCTTTTGATGTTCATTCATGTTTATTTCTTATAGAAGTCAAGAAAAATATATAATGGGTCATGTGCCACTTGAACTGAGGCACTAAAGCGATCACTCACGCTACATTAAAGAACGCCAAAATGTTTGAATTTCGCTATGAATTTGGCTTAATTTTAAAACTTAATTATGGATCTTATAACCTGAAAACTCCAAAAAGCAACAGAAAAAACAAGCATCTCTGCAGTCCAGTCCGTATCCCATAGACCAATTCCCAAAACTTGACCAATTTGCATCCACACATGGCCTTTTAAAAATAACACAGATTTGCCATAAATAAGGCCTCTAAAAACAACTTTTTCCTCACAGAAAAGGACACACTCCAGCCTGGACATGAGGGACCCACTCAAAACTAGACACACGGAGACAGTAGTCACCTCAAGTCCCATCACTCCCTTCTGGGACAGCAACTCACCTGCAGTGGCGCTGAGGGGTCTGTCTCCGTGTGTCTCCCTCCCCCAGACGGCCCAGGGAAGGGGAACGACTTCTTGCGGAGCGTCCCCCCCGGGCCATGGTCTTCACCGTGCCATTGGGGCTGTTCTGCATCTGCTGGGGGTGGCGGGGCGAGAGGCTGCGCAGGGGGGAAGCGGCAGGAGAAGGCGAGCGAGAGCGGTCCAGCGGTAGCTTGTTGACGTTCAGGTTGTTGTCGCTGTTGGAACGGAGCAGCACACGTGGGGCGGCGAGAGTGCTCCTACCCTGGTGCTGCGGTGGCCTGCTCCGACCCGTGCCTGCCGGTGCCTCCCGGAAAGGCACTGAGAGAGATACAGAAAGAAAGAGAGTTATTAAATAAAACGAAGACTGTTTATACACAGTGTGAAGTTGACTTTCAACTACTCCGTCTTATTTAAAGTAGTTCAGCTTTTTTAGGTGTCCTTCATTCCATTGAAAGTGACAATAATTAGAGCACTGTAACAAGTGTTCAAGTACAAGCTGCTAGACTGTGCTTCAGCTTTTTATTACATACAAGGAACTCTGTCACAATAAAAGACTGTCTGCTGTCTGCTCATCACCCAGTTTGATGCTCATTTATTGAATTAATGAATCCATTTGTTGCTGCTGAATTTATCTCATCCGCTGTAAGAAATGAATCAATGTTGCACATCAAAATCCATAGACAAATTCTAGTCAAAGGGAAAATTCAGGTTAAATTAGCTAAATAATTTGTTAACACTGTACAATTATGTTCAATAAAACTAGTTAACTAACTTGGATCATTTCTTTATATACTAATGCATTTTCAAATTTCAAGTTGTATACGCTTACAATATTTGCTGTATTATGAAAGAGCATGATTTCTTTTAAAGTATATTTATATATTAACATTAACAATAGATTAATAAATGTTGTAAAAATTTGAAGCTTATGTTTTACCATTTCTTAAACTCACCCCTCAGTTTACAAAAACCCACAAAATCGGTATTTGCAAACTGAAATCATTTAGGGACGTAATAGTGGTGGATTCTATGAATTATTTATGTAATGTTTAATTAAAAAATGGTTGTTGGTAGATATGTAAAAACAGCAGATCATCCTTTTTGAGGTAAAATTACTTTCCTAGGTCGATAGACTTTTTACTATTTACTCATTTAATTCCTCTGGGTAAAGTTTGCTCCATGTAAACAAAGTATATATTACTTATTGGTATCCTTAAGGGTATCACATAAAAAGTTAGCAGGCTTACTGTACTTAAGTGTGTCATGAAAGAGTGTCATATCTTTAAAGCTGAAGTTTGCCGTTTTGTCAATGTTAAATACACTCCCGTTTAAAAGTTTGGGGTTGGTAAAATTTTTTAATGTTTTAAAAGAAGTCTCTTATTCACCAAGGATCCTTCAGAAATCATAATATGCTGATTTGCTGCTAAAGAAACATTTCTTCTTTTTTATATTTTTGTGGAAAGAATACTTTTGTCTGTTTTACTCTTCTGAACAGATAAAAACTGTTTTAAAAGAACATTAATTTGAAATAGAAATATTTTATAAATGTATAAATGTCTTTTGATCATCAATTCATCAGCACCTAAAAATTTAACCTTGCAGAATCAAAATTTTCATTATTTAAAAAACTTTTGAACAATAGTGTACTTTCTTCTATTCCAGCATAATACGCAGAGATAAGCACACATATTTGTAAGTTGTTAACACTGTGTGTTTTTTTTTTTGTTCATTTTGTTTTTTTATTCCAAATTAGGCCAACATAGAGACACTGGCTCTACCAAATAGAATTTGGGGTGGAGCTATCTGTTTTAGCCGACCAATGGCAGAATGTTTGGGAAACCTGTCTGAAAACAAGCAGTTTGGTGTTGCTAGAAGAGCAAACAAACGCCAACTTCAGCTATAACTTTAACTTCAATGCCCAATAGAATTTTAAAAAGCTTTTTTTTCTTCTTTTTTTACAAACTGAGAGATGAGAGATGAGTCAAATACATTTCTTGTGGAAATCAACAAAGTAACATCTTAGTACTCCTTTAATACAGTAACTGAAGTGTTTTTTTGTTTCTTAAACAACAAGACAATGCCGATCACTCCGGTCTCCAGAGAAATACACCCACAGCAGCCAACTTCTCTGGTTCCAAGGTGATATGTACACATTTCAGGACCAAATGAAGCATATATCTCCACAACCCCCCCCCCCCCCCTTCTTAAGGCATCGGGAAATCCCTTGAGTTCACTGTTCGCACTGTATGCATGATGAATTTCTATAATTACTTATCTGCTGCCACGTTAAAGGTGGTTCAAGAAGACGTTTATCCAAAGGAGCGTGTTTCTCAGAAACACTAGGCCACTGAAAGACACAGTTCACACATGAACTAGATATCACTTGTTGGGTGAGACAAACGCTATAAATATATTCTGAAAAATAACCCAGGAGAAGCATAAAGAAGAATTGCGCCACTAAACACACATCAGTCTCTGCTGTTCATTTAATATGCTGATGTAATGGCAACCTGGAGCAGTTAGATCACCTTCACTGTCATGGCAGGTTATGACAAACAGTCTAAGAGATACATATCCTCCTGTTCATTATTATAAAGGCTACTTTAGGGGGTTATTATGGCAATAATGTACAAACCCAACCCCCACAAACCGTGAAGAAATCTGCCAGGCCCCCACTGATGTGGCAGGAGATGCCACATGAAACCTGCCAATGAAAAGAAACCAACGCTGATAATGTCACAAGAAAAAAAAACTGACATGCTTTATATAGGCACCAACTGGTTTATTTCCAGCACCAACTGAAGACAATGACATCACAAGCACATTGGCTGCCGGAACACGTTGATGAAACAGCAAAATAACCTTCAAACAAGTGAAATCAAAGTGGAAACATTCCAACTGCAACATTCTATATACTGTATATATATATATATATATATATGGGAGGCTTGAAAAAAAAAAAAAAAAATATATATATATATGTATATACATCAGCACGAAGTTGACTGAATTCCTTGCAGAAGGAAATGACTCTCTCAAAGTGATGTTCTCTCCAACTCAGACTAATTCACTCTTGGCCCCACGAGATTCAACTTTTGTTATAATCCGTCATAATATACGATTGAACTCAAAGACTTTTTTCCTTACAGAAAAAAAAGGTCTGTGTAGCTCTAACACTGGAGTTCTGAGCACTAATCCCATGGAACAGAAGTCACCCAATATCAGACCCTGCTCTCAAAACCCCAAAAGATCACCTCTTACCTTCTTTCTTGAAGGCATTCAGTAAAGACTTCATATCTCCTCTGAGTTTATTGCTTAATAACTCCCTCGGAATGTCCGTTTCGCCTTGAGGAACTTGGAAACAGAAGGTCAGGTTCTCCTGGACTGGGGTTCCTCGGTCAGTAAAGCACAACAGAGAGGGTTACGGAGAAGGCAAGCACTGTGGTGACAGTGCCCGCTCCACATGATGCCGTCTGTGACTGCGAGAGGAAACAGCAGTGTGCACAAGCCTCGCACGTTTCTTCGCTCTATCTCTCTCTCTCTCGCTGACACACATACATACACACTAACTCTCTCGCTCGGCCTCAGTTTCTTTCCGTTTCGCCCCGCCCCCTTTCCTCTCTCTATCTCTCTTCCTCTACATCACTCTCTCCCCGCCACCAAATCATTCACTGTACTATCAGTCCAAGCCTCCCACTGTTTGGTTTCCTCTAGGTAGACAAGGAAGAAGACTGATTGGAGTGTGTTGTTGAATCAGCTGTGTGACAAGACCATGCTGGGATAATCTGATTCAAATCAGCACCATTATGACACAAAGTACTGAGATCAACACAGTTGCCCCAAAATCCGTCATTTTCGGCCCATCAGTGGCTGGTGATATCATCAGAAGGGTTTTTTACATTTGCTGGCGACCACCCACCAAAGATGCAATCACGACTCTTGAATTAACTTGACAATGAGAAGTTGTCATTGATTAGGGATTTTAACCCTTGTTGGCTCTCCGAAACAGCTGTATGGGAATCAAGCCACCAAGTGTTGCTAAGCAACCCAGGGATGGATGTCTAAATTAGTCAGTGCAAGTTGCCGGGTTGTGAATTCTCCTGTTACCCATGTATGTGGGCTGTCCTTTCACACTAGCAATTCACAATTGCCTCTCAAGCTCTCTTTCCCTCTCTCTCTCTTTTTCCCCTCCTCCCATTTTCTGGCATGAGATGAGGAAAAAAAGGGATCTTTGAGGAAACAAGGAAGGAAAGAACTCTTGCATATTAAAATCTGTGTCAGGTTATGATGTCGTCAGCATAGATATGGATATAGAGTTAATAAATATACAGAGGGATCCCAAAGTCTGAGCCCACTAGTCCAAATCTTTACATTTTGCTTTATATTCTAATGAAAATATACATGAACTGCTTTATTAATGACAGCATTAACAAAAGATCCCCCCAAAATCCCAGATTTTCAAGAGTGTCTAATGACTTCTGGACCCCACTGTACGTCTTCAAATGTACACCGCTGATTAGATGACTTGTACATAGCAGGGATGGACAGAGCAGAACAATAAATCCAACATAATGTGTGCATCATTAGAAATCTCAATTCCATCTCTGTGGTCTAATGAGCCAGCAAAATGATAAAACGGACATCTTCTCACATCTAATTCAGCTCTCACACAAGTAATAACGCCATAAGCGGCAAAATCGTTTCAAACTGGTTCCCAGTGGGAGCTGTGAATGTGTTTTCAGGGAGCGGTTCTGATATGGCCATGTTTCAAAACAAAACAAGCTCCGCTTTAAAATAACCCAAAGCAAACCCTGTGAGTTACGTCTCTACGGACAGCCTCCTCTTTCTTTTTGCTTTCTTCTCATTCTTCTGCTCATGCTGTTAACACCCAACCTTAAAAAAAAGTGCCAATCGCCTTTGCTTCGGTTGCTTTGATTCATCTTTCCTGATAAAGAAAACATCCTTTCTTATGTGTGTCAGCAATTTCCAAATCCTTCGCCCCTTCCAGACCAACGCTAATTTTCACCCAATTAAAGACTCTATGTAACAATCAATTCCTCCAGACCTTAGAGGGGCCGACCACCGCAGCTGGTATCCACAGTCTCATTAAATCAATTGATCATTAAATTGCACTTGAAACTGTATCTCAAACCAAAGAGCTTAACCTATTTAATCGAAGCTGCCGTAGGCTTGAACTCGGGTGGTGAACTGAAATCCATCACTCTGTCATGCTTTGAATTTGGCCTTGTTTATAAACCATGATTAAAACTCAAGATGGTGAATTATATTTCCCAGTGGCCCCAATATCTAATATAGACTGGCAGAATGCAATATGAGCCTGTGTGTGAGTGTGTGTGCATGCATTTGCATGAGCACATATACAGGCATTTCTTCCATAATTCACACAATATTTGAGTGCTCTTTGAAATCGGCGCCATTTCACATGCTTTAACAAGTAAGTCGATAATAAGCCAAGCTCCGAGACCTCCTTGGCTTCTCAACTGCGACAAGTGCACACAAGGCAAACTCACATCCCTTAAGCCAATTATTGTGTGGATCCGGGAACCATGACAACCACCGGGTTGCATTAAATGGGACATCCATTTACATACATAACTACATTCCATGTTTTAAACATATATGTATGGTGAATGCAGCACATAAGCAAACAAAATCCGATGGATTTCGCCAATGCAAAGCCTTCCCAATCGGTTCGAAGTTGTGAAGATCAAAGCTCTGACACTGTGCCCTCCGCTGTGGTCTAACATGTGACACATAATTACCAGATCCCCTGCTACTATGTGCACGAAAATAACAAGCCGTTCCTGTCTCCTCCCTGAGTGACGCATTAGACGCAACGGCAAACTGTGCAACTATTGAAGATTGTTCAATCAAAACCTTATAAAAGCAATATCAGCGCACAGCTGGCCAACCCGTTCGTTCCGTCAGAGGCTACTTTCGCCTGAGATTGAAACATTCAGAAGCCTGCTGATTCCCATATTACGTTGATGGAATCTCTGTGTTTCTGTCAGAGCTGTTACTAAAGGGTATAAGGAAAACCTGACAGCTGTTGCAAAGAAGATGCGTAATGCTAGGCCTTACATCTACACTTCAGGTCAGCTGTATTCTCCAGCTACACTCTTAAAAACAAAGGTTTTCGTTTTTTGCAGAAATGCCACTGAAGATGCATTTTAGGTTCCCCAAAGAATCTTTAAGAGAACAGGGTTTCTGCAGGTTTTATTAAAGTAAATTCAAGACTTTTTATGACCAAGTAAAGAAAAGAAAGGAATAAAATGAATGGAACACAAAAAGCCAATATGGTCTCTAAATGTAAAGGTCTTATATTACCAACACTTCAAAATTCGAAAAAAAAACAACTTCAAACTCTCCATTACTTTGTCATTCATTTTACAAAATATTATATTGAAATAACTTTTACTGTACCTCCTGCAGAAAAAGGGATGTTTGTCCTTTGTATTTTTTCTTTTTTTCCAGTACAAATGTCCAAGGTTTTTAAATCAACCAATTACTTGAGAATTTTACAGAAATATTTTGATGACAGACTTTGGCTCAGACATTGCAGAACAACCAACAACATTTGAGGTGCAGAAAATCGTTCTGCTGATTAAAGTTACAAAAACTGTAAAGACTTTTCTTAAGACCTGCAGAAACCATGAGAACCTTCTTCCTCTAAAAATAAACTTTTGTGCAATGGAAAGTTTCCGTGGATGTTAAAGGTTCTTCATAGAACCACAGATGCCAATAAAAAACCTTTATTTTTAAGAGTAAAGTCCTGGAAATGTTATCCCACATTTCAATGTATTATGAATACAGAGGGAAAATGAACTGACAAAGCAATCAAAGTCACTCAATGTCATTCAATAAGCAGGTTAACAATTTTATGGCATGTTAGTGAGACGAAGATTAGCATTGCAGGTCCAAAAAAAAAAACCAGGACAAATGTGACAAAAAACGTGAACGTGACAATTCTGATCAAAAAAAAAAAAAAACCTAGGACTTGATAATGGCCTAAATTCAGTACAGGAAATAGTAGGAATTCTGCTGGTGTGTGAGTGTGTGTGTGTATATGGATGAGTCTCCTCTTCCTGTAAGGTCTGTAGCTTATGTAGGTCAGCTCCACTGAGTAACGCTCTCTCTCTAGATGCACGCTTGGGTTCGGCGCATTAAATCATCTATAGGGTGCAACGACAATCAGCAATGCCTGTGCACATAACCTTCAGATACAAATATCACTAATATCATCATTTATAAAGCATAACACACATGTAATATGCAGAACACAGTGAAAATGTACATGCAAAATAGCGGTCATGAATAATTAATATGTAAATGAGTTATTTATGCTGTTATTTCCATTCTACATTATATACGGACTCATCTGTGGCGTGTGAAGTCCTTCAAAGTCTTACGGAACAGACCTCATTTCATCCAAATCCTTTCGTTTAATGATGTCTAATGATTAATTAAATCTGTTTTGCCTTTCTTAGTTTTAATGAGGCAGATGATTATGCTGTCCGTTAATTGAAAGAGCGCATTCAATCTCTGGATTCCTCAGAGTGTGGCTGCGAGTGTCAGAAAAATATAGGGATGCATTTTACTTTTGGTAAATTACACTGACATCTGCTACATGTGTTAGAGCTGTGGGAGTAGAGAGAAAAAAAATCATTTGTCATCTGCTCATAGCCAAAATATTTTGCCGAATATACATAATCATGACATTTTTTTCTGTATTATATACAATAAGACCTCCTCACAGAAAGATATATGTATATATATATACACACACACACACACACACACATACACACACACAAACTAAATACACAGTAAACATAATACATAAAATTATATTTATATAGAATACATGCATGATATATGAAAACTACATTTGATCATATGCAAACTAACTTAGCAAAAAAAAGTAAAACAGTAAAATAAAAAAACATGAAATAAATATAAATGTATATATATTATTGTATTATAAATTGTATAAATAAATTATAGAAAAATATTTATAGAATGTTCGGCAGAGTTACTGTATGAAAACTAGATTTGCTCATACGCAAAATAAATTAGCTTGAAAAAAGACAGCAAAAAAGTAAACAGACCTTGTATATTCACTGAAGGTTCAAATGCACAATTATAAGTTAAAGTGAGCCACTTCAGGAGCCCTAGAGGCAGAAATTGCTGAGGACCAGCATTATAACAGTGCATAATTATGGGAACCGCTGGAGACGGTGTCTGTAGTGTCACTAGAAACAATAGAGGAAGCCCATTTTAGCTTGTGTTAGCCTTTAGCAAATATTACAACTTTTGCACCTGCAGCATCAGCTGCCTGCCTGATAATTGGATCATATCATATACCTTAATTAATATGATCCTCTGTTGGGACATTTTGCAGAGAAAAAGTATTTTAAATGATTTGGTCATGCTCATTTTCAGTATAATCAAGAACTTAGTGGTGTTCATAACACTGTAGCCTAACCTGGCGCGATGCAATGCAAGTTTCTAGCAAAATGTCATTTATTCTTCCAAATTGAAAGTCGCATGACACAACACAATCACAGCCAAAACAGAACAAGGCAATATTAATGCTCCTCCAAAAATATTTCCCCAACAATTAATTCAGCATGGACCATTAAAATTTTGTTCTGTAGATAACTGCCTAGAGTCTATTTTTGTTTCATTTATACTTTAGCATTCAGTGATGATATCATTGTAATCTGTGCATACTGAATTCCAGTAAGTATCCTATTTATTATCTGTTTGTGTACAGAATTGTGATTTTGATTTGGCTTTCCTGCATATATTTAACCATTTATATCCTGCTTAACATTGCACTGCAACCATATGTTAATTCTTATGTGCAGCAGATTTTTAAAAAAAAACTTTAAAACTTCTGGGAGAAGGATTTTGGACCAATGAAATGTGGGCGGGGCAACCCAGCAACTAAATATTCTGTAGCTAAATGCAAATATGAATGGTTAGGACAAAAACTCAGAATCTCAGAATCTCAGATTATATTATCGAGATTTATTTTATTACTCGTCCCTTTTAACTAAGTTTGAACGTCTAGCTATAAGGAACATTTCTGGAATTCATAAAAAAATTGGTTATAAGGTGGTTGTCACAATATACTCGGAGAGCAAGGAACGAGGGAACGAGGAGTTCTTCAATATCACAGGGAGCAAAAACACACACAGACAGGTCCATAACCCTGACAGTGGTTCTCACAAACATTAAAGAAAGGTGAGTTTATCCTACTTACCAATATCAGCGTCTTTGTGATTCTTTATGATTTCCGCAAGCTCAAAATTTCCAGCAATTATTGCCACCTTAAAAACAAAAAAACATATAGCATATTAGATTCATTACTTGCTTGTGTTCAACAATTATTAATAATATTATTATTATTATTGGTTGAGGCTGCATAAAATTAATTACTGGTAGTGTAAGGACAGAACAAACAACATAAAACAGAGTCTAAGCCTGCAGTCAAAATAAGACTTAAAGTCTTACAGACACATAAAGTCATACAGGTTCGGAACAACAGGAGGGTGAATAAATTAAACAGAATTTCATTTTTTGGTGAACTACTCCCTGTAAAGCTTAACGTTTCCTCAAAAGGGCCTTCACAGCAATGAAACAAAACGTTTCAATAGCACGATTACCCATTCAGCAGAAGTTCATTTCTATTTAATGGCTTTAATTTTACCACCCTTTAAAAAGTTACACAGTCTATTATAAGATCTATAATTTACACATCAGTCTGGTCACCAAGTCTGGTCATGAGAACAAAACAGGGTTTTAAATGGTGCACAAAGGCACAGTAACCCATTACTCTTGTGGGTTTTGGAGTAGTGTATTCCTAAGAGTGATAAAACACAGACTTCATTCACATTACACTAAATTGGTTGCTAAGATTTACGTAATGAGCTTGAAAAGAACTGCATTTCTTTTCTAAAGGAATACAGTGCTTAGCTGCAGCTTAGAACTTAATTCAGATTAATTATATTTACCGTACTTTTCGGACTATAAGTCGCACCTGAGTATAAGTGGCATCAGTCCAAAAATACGTCATGATGAGGAAAAAAACATATATAAGTCGCACTGGACTATAAGTCACATTTATTGAGAACCAAGAACCAAGAGAAAACATTACCGTCTCCAGCCGCGAGAGGGCGCTCTATGTCTTCAGTGTAGACTACAGGAGCACTTAAGTAGCATAGAGCGCCCTCTCGCGGCTGTAGATGGTAATGTTTTCTCTTGGTTCATTTCTCTTGGTTCATTTCTCTCGGTTCATGTCAAATTAATTTTGATAAATAAGTCGCACCTGACTATAAGTTGCAGGAACAGCCAAACTATGAAAAAAGTGCGACTTATAGTCCGGAAAATAGGGTATATAAAAACAAACACAGGTAAGTCAATCTACACAGTAAAGGGCTTATTCTGAAACAAAAAGGTCAAGAAATTTGTTCAGTGGTTAAATTAATTCACACAAGCAGTTTTGGGTGGTCAGACGGATGAAAGCGCACACTGTTGAGTAAGAACTGGAACATTTTGGTTTGCAGTTGACCCTGGAAATTAGCTCAGCACATATTCGATTTTGCCAGGGAAAAGTCCTGTTTAACCCTTAATCGGAGCATTCCAGCGGAGAGCCTGAAGTTTCATGAGCTGCTTAAATGAGTTGTGATCGAGCGATCGCCAGGGCGTGAAATATGATTTTAGCAGCATGAGATGAATAATACAGGGCATTAAACAACACATCAGGAGAGCACTGATATGTACATTTCATAAACACTTCACTCGTCAGGTTTGGAGCGAGCAGGGTCAGTTCTAAGTTTTAGAGGTTGTAAACCAAGCAACTAGCACAATGGGGCCAGCCATGAACATTAAATGTAGCAGCAAGTTTTGCTAATGTTTGGCTTGATGCGTTTGACTGTACATCCGACTGCAAAACTAATGATCTCAGCTCTATTTTAATGATTTTGGCGGTTTGCCATTGGATTACTGTTGCGATATGTGTCATTTTGCTAATTAAAGCCACAGTTTTCATTGAGGCAAAAACATCAACATATATTTCAGTACTGTAAAGGCATACATTCAAATATATGTTTTTCTATTCCGCACTGTATAATGCACTGAAAAACAGAAAATGTGTTTAAACTATAACCATGAACTCAAAAAATACCATAAAAGTTCAGTTTTACATTGCTTGATGAACAGGTCTGTGCACTGTGAAATCAAACTATGAATTAAAATGCAATGTGATGTGCATGGCGAAGAGCAAAAAGGATGCGGATATTTATGTCAAGGAGGATGCATTTCAAAGGGTTAAGCTTTTATTATGTGGGTGGTTTAGTACAGTATTGAGGTTGGCATGTATGCTATTAAAGGGTTTACATGTTATTTACAGTAGCTATCTGCATTTGCTTTGAAGCTTTAATAATTCACTTCATTATGATAGTAATATGAGGAGTGGGGATTATGAGTTAGGATTATGTTATTTTGATAGCAACTGAACTAAAAAGAAATGTAATTAGAAGTGGGTACTTAAGAGATTATATCTGAAAAAAAAAATCCTATTATAATATATAGTATCACACTGTTAAATCAATCATATAAATTAAATATTAAAAGCTTGTATATCATGATATTTCCTGTATCCTGTAAATGTGTATGTGTCTTTTCTAAAATATTTTTAACATCTTTAAAAATGATCTTCTATATCTTTTGTTGTTTGCTTTCCGTGAAAACATGGTGTCTCTGCATTGTGTTAAAAACATTGCTGTTTGTTTAAAGGGGTCATATGAGGTTGCTAAAAATAACATTATTTTATGCATTTGGTGTAATGAAATGGGTTTATGTGGTTTAAGTTTCAAAAAACACATTCTTTTCCACATACTGTAAATGATTGTTTCTCATCTATGCCCCGCATTCTGAAACACATCAGCTTTAACAAAGCTCATAAGTGTGAAAAGCAAGGTGTGTTCTGATTGGCCAGCTATCCTGCATTGTGATTAGCTGAATACCTTAAGCATGTGATGGAAATGCTACGCCACGCATGTCCCAGAGTGCCGACATTAAAACCCATTATAAACAAGACATTTGTTGCGTCCAGTGGGGACATAATTACGGATTAGAATGAAAATACCAGTTGTTCTCAATTCAAGTTCTTGCAATGCCCAGCTCTGCACATTTTGTATGTCTCTCTTTGTTAAAACACCTGATTCAGATAATCAGGCTTTTAGAAGTGAGCTCCGTGCATAAACTGTGTTCAAATTGACATGGTACCTACACAGTGTTCATTGCTGCCTACTCCCTGAGCAGAGGAAATCTGATGGTTTACTTCACTTATGAACATTCATTCACGGATTTGCGCAACACGCGGAGAAGTTTGACCTCATATACCTCTGTAAATAAATACAATTAAAATTCACATCTCGCACACTTCAATGCACTCTCAATGGAACATATACGTTCGCTTCGAACTGGAATCATGTGATGTCCATTTCGCAGGGCACTTACGTTCGAATAGAACAAACGTCTTAAGCCATAAGATACACATACAAAATGTGAAGAACACAAAAGAACGTTTTACGTGTTGCATTGCATCGTGCCACATAAACATAAAACCATGTCTGCATTTGTGATCGGAGAAAGGACAAACAACAAGCACTACTCTACACTGCTCAAAACTCGGTTTTAATCATCAGTGGCAAATCCTTTAAATAAGTAAACGTAACCTACCTACAGACTGTAAATCAGAACAGTCCTCCATATAATGCGCTTCGCACATCTGAATATTTGGGTTGAACTGTTCTGGAACAATGTTGTAAATACAGCTTAACCACTGATTTCTAGTTGTGACCTAGTAGTTTCGCTTTCACAAGGAAACATACAGCGCCTCCACAACATGGCAACAGCAAGAATAAAAGTTACACCTTCTTTCTTTGCGTGAACATTTGGGCGGCGTTATGCAAATCTTCCCACATAGTGATGTAGACTTGTGGGGGTGTGTTAGAATGATCCGTTTTAGGAAGGAGTGGCTGACTTCATAATGATTTCATAAAGAAAATCTCTTAAGATTTGAGACTTCAGTCTTTGCAACTTTACAGATCTTCTTTATGCACCAAGAGCTTGTTAAACTCCAAAGAGAAAGGAGAAATTGAAATAGCATCATATGAGCCCTTTAAGATTTCTGACCAGTCTAACCCAGCAACAGTGGCTCAAAGAATGGTATGAGTATAGGGCATGTTATTTGTTTGGAATGGGTGGGGCAATCCAACCAATTGAAGACAGAGTTTTTGAGAAACCTCTTTGAAAACAATCACTGGAATCACTTAATGAAACACAAGAAAAAGTTTGTGTTAATTGTTCATGAATTAAAAACTTTTGCTAAATTTAAAAAAGTTTAAAAATGAACAGAAATTTATTCTCTTGTTCTGCACTAATAAGTGTTGGCACAAAATTTGTTCCATTTTAAATATATTTCAAATAATAAGGTCTAATAACTATATTGTCTTTAACAAAGCATTCAGGTTATCATAATTTAACATTACTAAAAATATCATGTTCTGGCAACTCAAAACTCAAAACTGGTATATTTAATTACTTGACAGCAAATCTTTATAAAAAATTATAAGTTTTAAGAACTCAAAATTACAATTTATTTAAATTAGTGCTGTCAAATGAATAATCGTGATTAACTGAATCCAAAATAAGCTTTGATTACATAATATATGCGTGTACAGTGTGTACTGTGTATAAATACAAAACATACATGTGTGTATATATATATATATATATATATATTTTTATATTTACATGTGTATATATAATTTATATTATATTTAAATATAAATATTTTATATAAACAAAAAAAATCTTAAATACAGTATATACATGCATTGGTTATTTTTATTAACATAATAAATATTCACAGTACACACAACTTAAACGAAACCTCCAATTAATCGTTTGACTATTTATTTAATCTGTCTCCATTTAATCTGATTGGTCATACTTGAAGTTATCCTTAACAACTGTGCTGACTGGCAGATAATAACACAAGGTGGTAAATATAAGGTCTTTGAGAATTTTCCTCAAACAGCATATCTAACAGATTTATTGTGATGGAGTATGTTTAATTGCTAGGTAGTCGTTAAAAATATGTATATACCTTTCTTAAGGATAGTTCTTTAACTTCTATAGTTTCTTTCTTCTGTTGAGCACATAAGAATGTTGGAAACCAAACAGTTGATGGAAGACTTTGGCTTCCATAGAGTTTTTCCCATACTATGAAAGTCAATGGCTAGTCAACTGTTTGGTCACCAACATTTTTCAAAATATCTTCTTATGTGCACAACAGAAAGAAACAAACTCCACAGAAAGTGAGTAAATGATGACTGGATTTTCATTTTTGGGTGAAGTATCCCTTTAAATCTTATACTTTTTATTCTAATGTTATTTTCAAGGCATAAACATGTTTGAGTTAATAAGTTTCTTTCAGAACATCTTTTAAATTCCCAGTCAAATTTTACCAATGACTATTGGCATAAAATTAGTTTAGTTATAAAAAATAAATAAAACATTTAATCATACAGACTTATGACTATTGGCCTATATATGACTTCAGCTTTAACTATATTTCTAATAATAATAATCACTAATGACTAGTGGCATTGCAGTCACAGCCATTATTGAAGGCCACTGAACAGTAAACGCAACACTCTCATCAGCCCATGACCACAGACTTGGAGCATGTCCATTGCTGTCAGACAAACTATTGAATGTCACAACCTGACATTTGAGAAAGAAACTCTAAGTAAACAAACAAAACAACAAGAGAGAGAGAGAGAGAGAAAAAAAAAACCTAGCTGCTGATTTGAACTAAAACATTTAAGTAAACTACAAGAACTGATTTGATGTTCATTACTTCCCCTGTTTAAAATCTAACTCCTAATTATCTGAAGATACATAAAAACCCATGTAAACAAAGATAATAAAATGATTAAGTACCCTCACGCTCATTGTTCTTTGAGTGCTGTCTTACATAATGCCTGTGCTTTTCTGTGAAAACTCTGTCTAATTAATTAAGAACCAGTCAGAACAACAAACAGACGCAAGTTCATTCAGCGCTCAGGGTTGTGGTAATTTTTTTAACACTAAACCAACAAAATTGACTAAACTTCCATGAGCAATATTATTTAACTTTTTTTTCAAGTATTAAAAAGTAGCCAAGCAAAGAAACACACTGATGTACCTGAAAGGGCGTTTGTCCTCGGTAGTTCTTGACGTCTTTGTTGGCTCCGCGAACCAGAAGAACCCTGGCACACTTTTCCTTCAGAAGAAAAGCAGATGATAGAGAAATGCATTCAGTGTGATCCAACTCTACAAGAAAACGTTCTACTATCTTTGTTTCTCCACCTTCTTAGAGCAAAATTCGACACGTCACAAGGTATCCCGCCTCACCCAGATCCAAAAGTGACAGACTTCGCCCAGAAGTCCAATTCAAGGGTGATGCTACAGCAAAGTCTACACCCAAAGACATAGGAAGAGGGGGTCTCTGCAGCGATGCCAATGTGCATGTGTGAACGTGTATGTGAGAACCAAAAGCAGAAAGACTGGGAGAGAGAGAGCGCGAGCGAGCGAGAAAGATCCAGGGCTTTGTAGCTCTCCAGCCCACTATATCCAGCAGGATTCAACAGCCCACCCACGGAATGCCTCACCACTAAACCGACACACACACACAATCGCACATATACACACACCTCCATTGCCTTCTCCTCCTACCTTCCTTCTAATACTAGTTTCACAGCTGCTGCCAGCCCTTTTATATGAGACATAATCACATGTGAGGATGCTGCTTCTATTCCCCGCACATGAAAATATCCCTGGCCTGCATTTGGCACCGGTTACAGGTTCCTTGTTGACATGGTGACGGATCGGCACAATCGTGTTTAATCACAAACAATCGAGGCTCGAGAACCTGCCCTTGACTGCAGCGGAACTGACGAACGAGGCAAATTAAGCATCTTTCGCCAGAGGCTAGTGTCAACTTTAATAATAACCTGTTGTGGCCGATCATTACAGATGAGCACTTCAAATAATGACCTCACTGGTCAGCTCAGGGTGAGCACGGCATCATATGTGGCCACCGGTGAACTCAAGAGCCTCCACAAATCAATAAAACGAAACATCTCATTGGCAGGGCCATTTTCACAACTTAAAATGAACTTTATTTTCTAGTCATGGACCAAGCCCGTTTGTTTCCAGTCCATTCAAAGGTTTCAGAAATTCAGCATCATACTTAGCAAAGCAATAAAAGACGACAAAAGGAATTTCTTTAATTTTGTTGTCATGCCACAATGGTTTTGATTGATTATTCCAAGAAATCAACTGATGCCCTTACAATAGAATACTAAAATTGTTTTGGTTTCCTTATTTAAATATATAAAAATGTAGTAAACATTTTTTATTTGATTAGTGACCCTAGAATCCTAAAATTCTGTTTGTTTTCAGGTTTAATTTAATCATTTAACTGCATATATTACTTAAATATTTTATGTAATAAAAAA
Organism: Carassius auratus; assembly: GCF_003368295.1. Lineage (NCBI taxonomy): Eukaryota > Metazoa > Chordata > Actinopteri > Cypriniformes > Cyprinidae > Carassius > Carassius auratus. The sequence goes on along the minus strand of NW_020525373.1, from coordinate 4,618 downwards.
AGAAATATATACTTAAACACCCATTTAAAAACAATTTGAACTTAAATATACTTGTATCAAAAAATTATATATATTTTATTTTATGTATATTATCTTCTTTTTTTCCTTTTTTTTTTAAGGGGCCAGGGAAATAGAACATTTTGATTATACGTTTACAGTATATATGTTTTCCAGTTCAATATATTAGCTCTAGGGGATACCTAGTATATAAATAAAATTAAATTAATGCATTTAGCAGGCGCTTTTATCCAAAGCGACTTACAGTGCATTCAGTCTATACATTTTTACCTGTCTTTTGTTCCTGGGGAATCGAACCCCCAACCTTGTGCTTCATATCACAATGCTATACCAATTGAGCTACATGAACATATATATATAGAATAGAATATATTTATTTAACTTGACATAGGCTGTGAGTGACAGATGTACAGTTTTGTAGACAATCCAATACATTTAACTCTACATTTATTTCTCACTTTTTCAGTGAGAATATATAAGACTATACTAGAAGGACACAAAGATGTGAGATCAATATGGTCTGTGACACAGCAGGAATATGATGTTATAGACAGTGAATACCGCTAGCGCTAGTTCCAGCAGACAATGGCGCCCATGCTGTGACCCCGAGCCGACGGAGCAAGACTAGATCTCCCACAGACGAAACATAAGGTGATTATCTGCCTGGCTGCTTAGTGTCGTGAGCGTAATGGGCTGTTGTCCATTCATAAACACTGAATGCTGGTGCTAATAGTCATGAGTGTTCCAGCTGGTTCCAGTTCCAGCTTTTATCGTGGATAGAATGGGAGACAATTGTGAATAGTGTAATGTCATTGGCATTTATACAAATGAACATGGCATCATTTCAGCATATATTTTTACTAAAATTGTAAATTATGTATTTTATTATAGTACTTGCTTGTTTTATTAGTGACCCCAAAATAGAGCAGAATTCGGTTAAAAATAAAATTCTGATCACAATTAAGAAATAATAATAATTTAATAATGTAATTTAATTCAAACAAATGAATAGGTTTTCCAGTTAACATATTTCCATCATGCATTAAAACATGTTTGTTGCTTTGTTTTGTTTTGTTTTAAAGAAATCCCAAATCCCAGTTTAATCCCAAAGATGACAGTTTCTCAGAAAGTTTCCCTGCTTCCCGCAATCTCAGCTCGGGCCCTGGGGCCATTGATTTTTTCCCTCGAAACGTTATTGATCCACAAAGAGAAAACCATTTTTTATGTACTCTCCTATTGACAGCGTATTCTGTTGTATGACGCCAATAACCTCTGTTTATTGATTTAATCAAATGGAGCTGACTTTGGATCATTAAAGAGAGATACAGTGTGAGTACATACCTGTTTGTACAGAGCGCAGATATGGAGAGCCGTATTCCCAGATGCATTTTCCACATGCGTGTCAGCTCCATAGAACAAAAGATGCTCCAGGTGCTGGATGTGGCCGTATCGACAAGCCTACCACACAAAATTGAGAACAACGACTTTCACACAGATCTAGAAACAGTTTGTCCTGAAAGAAACGCTTTTGTAAGCCTTCAAATTCATACGGCAGCCTACGACAGATCCAAAAGTCTTCTGAAACATGAAAAACACCATTAAGCCTTCAGTGCACTGCCATCTCCGATTTTTTTCAAAGTGTCTAAAAGTAAACCAGACATGCAGCTTTTACGTTTTCCCAGCAGAGTGTGATCAAAAACGCCACGGAAACAATTTGACGGGCATCCTGCAGTCCACCTGTCGCAACACTAGATGTCAGTACGCCGTCACAACAGATGGACTTGATGATGATCTTGTCATCTGTCCATTAACTGAACAAAGCTGCTGTCATATACAACTGCAGCATCCACAGCTTCACTCCACTGATGCATATATTACCATTTTTAGCCAACAGAAAGCTTTTAACTGACTGTCACCAGCTAATAATGTGAAGGACAGCGGCACCTGGTGGATCTCATGCCAGCCGTTCTCATCATGGCATCCCACGCTGGCATGGGCACGCAGTAGGACCTCACAGCAGCTCGGGTCTCCCCCTACAGTCACTGTATGGTAGAGTGGAGTCAAGCTCTGCCGGTCCTTATAGTCTGGAGACGCTCCCAAATCCAACATAGTCTGCAGAGGGAAAAGAGGATTAGATTTCCTTCAGAGAGGAAAATACACCAAATACAATATTATGATTATTTTTAAGCACAGCCTTGTTTTTTGGAAGGGTTTTAAAGGATGAAAGAACTATTTTTTCTTGTCTGCTGCCTTTCACGCCACGGCTCAGGATAGTTGCTAGTGATGGGTTTGGGACTGTGTGTTGGGACTTTTTTTAATTTCCCCGTGTGGCAAGCCAAATTAAAAATAAATGCTTCTTAGCTTTTACACTACAGTACTGTATAAAAGTTTGGGGTTGGTAAAAGTTTTAATTGTTTTTGAAAGAAGACTCTTATGCTCACCAAGGGTGCATTTATTTGGTGAAAAATACATTGGAATAGTAAAGCTGTGAAATATTAGTAGTTTTCTTATGTTTAAGTTTTAATGCAATTTATTTCTGTGATGGCAAAACTGAATTTTTAGCATCATTATTCCAATCTTCAGTGTCACGTGATCCTTTAGAAATCATACTAATATGCAGATTTGCTGCTTCAATAAACATTTCATATTATTAGTTTGCAATGTTGAAAGTTGTGCTGAAATTTTTTTTTGTTTTTTGGAAAATTCAAAACAACAGTCTTTATTAAAAATGGCAATCTTTTGTTAATATTATTATGTCACTTTTGATTCATTTAATGCAACCTTGCTGAACTGCATTCACTGTATTGAATTATTATAAACTATCATGAAACATTCACGTAACATTTTGGTTGTCAAACTCGAAAAATTGTAGCATAAAAATATGATAAACCTACAAATGTATGTATTTTGCAAAAACCTACTGTATGTGAACATGTATGTAAAACAATACGTATGCGTGTAAACAAATGTCCCCTTTTTTATTTTTGATTATTTAAATTTTCCACAACCAAGCAGTTTCATAACTGCATGACTTAAAGTACATTTTTGTTTCATAACTAAATGATTACAAGTCCTTTTTCCTTCCTAAAATTTACAAAACCCAGCCACTCAGTAATAAAAATAGGAAATCTATGGCTCTAGCACTTCGAAATGACATAAACTAAGATTCTCCATGAAGCCTTTTTAAATAAACGGCCAGCAAGCAATATACTGCAAGAGCAACAGCAGACAGGAAATTGTGTTTAACAATATTCAGGGCACAAAACAGTAGTACATCAGCAGTATTATTTCCATTTGTTGTCAAGGGAAGAAAGCAACCATGTAATATTGAAAAAAAAAACTTAATTACTGAATCATTGTTAAATAAACAAAACAGAGAGTGCGTTGAATAAAAGTACAATATGTCAAAGTGATGAATGTAAACTGTAAACTCAGCAGCACTACTGACACTGTAAAATGTCACTGTACTGATCTGTGCTAGATCAGCAGCAGTCATTCTTAGAAAAAAAACGAAGTGACAATCAAAGAAGAGGATCACTCTAACACAGCCATAAACTCAAGCCGCCGTTTTGGATAAGGTCATTTGTTACCTTAAGAGCTATCTGGTTCTTTGCCCTGGCTGCTTTGTGCAGGGCAGTCCATCCCATCCCGAGAGCGGAAATCTAAATGAGCCCCGCCGTTCTTCAATGTGACTATAATCTCCACCATATTGTCCAGGTGGGCCGCAAGGGTTAGTGGTGTCTCTGCAGACCAGAACACAAAAACAAATTCATTAAAATGCATTAGGAACATCTCTTTTGATAAAAAGCAAGAAAATAATCAAGGGATGTGTATGAATAGTTCTTTCTGTGCACTTCTGGAGGTTATCTGATATGGCGTCCCGTACCACCAGTTTCAGGGTCATGATAGTTGGGGTCCAACCCTCTCTCCAACATATTGGAGACTTTGTCCACCTGATGATGCTGGATATACTCCATAAATTTCCTCAGGTTGACCTTAAAGGAGGTTCGAGAGAGAACGAGAGTGCAGGTGAGGTTAAAAAGAGAAACACTGACAGGGAGCGAGGGATGGAAATGAATGGCTGAAGAGTGTGAAGGGTCTCTGCTCACTTCCACTCTCATGTTGAGATCTCTGGGACACACATGCTGCGATACAAGGCTAGATATAAATAGATAGGAGAGCAGCTCCCAGTACAGAGACATCAGAGAGAGAGAGAGAGAGAGAGAGCACAGCTGATTTGGCAAGGCAAAGAGTTAGAGACCACTTGGCAAGCTACGGCATGCTACAAACACAAATCAACACACGTCAACTCTTACACGCAACCCAGTACACACACGAAGACCTCCAACATAGTAGAGTAAGTGCCATACTCATACAAAACATAAGAGTTTGTATTATTTAACTTCTGGATCCCTTCCTACCTAACACTAGCTATCAATAATTAACACTTCGACGCTAGCTAACTACTTTAAACCCATTAAGCTAACTACAATGTAAAGATGCCACCTAGCACAATGACAACATTCATCCTCTTCCACTCTAAAAAGTATCTTGTCAGTATTATCTTAAGAAAACACCTAAAACTGGCTTATTTATTCAC